>NW_006400192.1:849806-892649 GCF_000299155.1 Elephantulus edwardii | reverse complement strand
GCAATATACATGCATGAAATTCAATGCATATGAATGATAAAAATATTAATAAATTTTTTAAAAGTTAATGCTGCTATTGTAATATATCATCCAATCAAAACCAACACATAACTGACCCTCCAATGGGCTTACAGAGGCAGTAAATCACATAGGAAGAGAATGCTCATCTCTCATTAATGACATATATTCTGATGACACACACAGAAATCTATCACACAGCTAAGATACAGGGAATATGTTAGGAATAGGACAGATACAATCCTGGTTCTTGTGAAGTTTCCACAGCAGACTTTACACCTGACATGCTTTTTAAATGTGAAAAAGTCTTGGTGGGATCAATAATAAATGGACAGAGTAAGAACTAGTAGCTGAGGGAAAAATAATAGACAAGTATGCAACAAGAGAAACACAAATACACTAACACCTTAAAAGAAACTTAAAATCATGAGATACTCTCTCTTAGCTCAATTTTGCAAGATACATTGAGTGTAAAGACCATTTCTGCTTTTGGATTCTGACATGGTCAAACTGAATACTACAAATCTGAGTAGCATCACTCTAGGAAGCACTAGCCTGCATTAAATCCTCATGATTTAGTAGGCTGTTAGTACATCTTCTGACTTTTATTATTTCAGCTATCATGCTGTAATATGATATAACACAAGCCTTACTGGTAAGATATAATATCTAATGTAAACAGGTCTTCTGATAATATTGTTCATGAAATATATTTTTAAAAAGTAAGTTAAAGCCTCTTCACAGCATACTAAAATGAATGGTCTAAGGAAATATTAGATTTAGTAAATCACCAGGTAATTTCTAAACTCAACAGTTTGTGTCACATTTATTCTGGGAGGTGAAAATCATTAATGTACTCAATTGCCAACCAAAAGACTAAATGTGTCAACAAAGAAGCACTTTAGAAGTAGCACAGTTATCTATGACTGAAAAATCAGTCATTGGGGTTATTCATCTATTAAAAAAATTAAACAGGATCCATACATTTTTTATTTTTTTTTTTTGGATCCATACTTAAAAAAAAAAAATTTATCAAAGATCTACATGTAAAGCCTAAAGCTATAAAGATCACAGAAGAAAAAAAAAGATAAACTTATGGGTTCTAGTGTATGGCATAAATAGTTAATCAAACAGTGTCAATGGTTTACTGGTGATATAAATGGGCTTTCCTGGTCATTGACTTTCATACATGGATAGGCAAGAATATGCAAATAGGAACAAACTGGGAGGAGGGTAGAGAGAATGGTGCAGCGGTGAATGAATGGAAACCCAAAATCTCTGTAAATGTTTATGAAAATTAATAAAATATAATTATAGAAAAAAAAAAAGAATATGGAAATAGGGTTCCACAAAGGAACAGGCTAATCCTGCCACTAACATGAACAGATTTGGCAGCAGAGTTTGAGAATTCCACCATGAGCAAAAAGCAGAGACTAGAGTGTACACATTTAAGGGCCAGAGGTTCTCTCTCCCTCAAGCCAGACCTACAGGAGAGCTGCAGAAGCTGCAGCAGACAACCAGAAACCTTACGTGAGACAGACCTGATCTTCGGACTGCTATCCCATAGAACCAGGGCTAGGAGCCTTCACACAAGTTTGCTGGAGAACCTGGAGGTGGGAGGAGTAGACACCATAATTGGCAGTACTGTGCAACACACCTAAAAAGCTTTGTAACACAGGCCTATAGTCACAAGGCTGGATGCTCAAAGGCCTGTGAGCATGCTTTGGAAGCTGCCCTGAGAAATCGCATCATGATGCCAAAAGAAACTGTATCCAGCTACTAACCTGAATTATACAGCCTTTTGACTTCCCTAATAGTTCAAAATTGGGAAGGGCGTACGCCAGGGATGCATCCTATCTCCATACCTTTTCAACCTATATGCAGAACAGATTATCCGGGAGCCTGGGCTCTATGAGGAGAAATGTGGGGTCAAGATTGGTGGACGATTTATCAACAACCTGTGTTATGCGGATGACACAACCCTGCTTGCTGAAACTGAAGCGGACCTGAAGCGCTTGCTGCAGAGTGTCAAGGACTGCAGCCTACAATATGGATTGAGGCTCAATGTCAAGAAGACAAAGATTCTCACCACTGGACCAATTGGCAGCATCAGGATGGATGGTGAAGAGATTGAGATTGTACACAGCTTTAGTTTGCTTGGCTCCACAGTCAACAGTCTTGGCACCAGCAGCCAGGAAATGAAAAGGCGCATTGCCATGGGAAAGTCTGCTGTTAGGGACCTCTCCAAAGTACTGAAGAGCAATGGTGTCTCTCTGGAGACTAAGGTGCGTCTGATACAGGCTATGGTCTTCACAATCACTTGTTATGCATCAGAGACTTGGACAATGACCAAGGAGGATAGAAGGAGAATTGATGCCTTTGAGCTGTGGTGCTGGAGAAGAGTATTGAGAATACCATGGACTGCTAGGAAAACAAACAGATTTGTCCTGGAAAGGGTTAAACCGGGTGGCTCCTTGGAGGCAAGGATTCTGAGGCTCTATCTAACATAACTTTGGACATGTTGTGAGGAGAGACCAGTCCTTAGAGAGGGACATCATGCTTGGGAGGGTGGAGGGACAGCGCAGGAGAGGAAGGCCCTCTATGAGGTGGATTGATGCGGTGACTGGGATAATTGGAATAGGAGTGTCAGAGACAGTGCGATTGGCACAGGACAGAGCGGAGTTTAGGGCTGTTGTACATAAGGTCGCTATGAGTCGCAAGTGACTCGACGGCACATAACAACAACAACAACAACAATAAACCCCATAATCATGAGTATGGTTCTGTGTGCTCTCAGAGCTATTGTAATGGATTTTAGACCCACATAAGCAGTAAAATGGCTACTGAAATTAGCAGAAAGAGGTGTGGGAGCATGAGGAATATGTCTAACATCATGGGGATTAGTTTTGAGTTGTGGATGATGATGGTGGGGGAAGTTGCCCATGTGAAATTTATATGGCCTTCTTCACATAGCCCTTGCTCTTTTTAGACAAACACAATTGAAAATGTACAACTGGGACTTACTAAAAACTATACGCATTAAAAGACATCTTCAAATGAGTGATAAGAGAACCTACATATAGTAAAAAAATATTGCGAACAACATACTTGACAAAAGAATATCTACAATTTATAGAATACTTCAACATCTCAACAACAGAAAGATAATGCAATTTAGAAATGGGCAAAATCTTTGAACTAATACTTCACCAAAGAAAACATTCAGACAGCAAACAAAACATGAAGAGATGTTCATGATCATTATCCTGATGCAAATCTAAACAATATCATCTGCAATAGTAAAGCACAGAATAGAGCTCCTTTAACATGTTAGAAATTAACCTTTTGGATACATACCTAATTGTGGGATTGCTAGATCAAATGGTATTTCTGTTCTCAACTTTGGTGATGTTAAGGGTGTATAGTTAGAATATGGTTTCCCTAGCCAGTCACTTTGACTTTGCCATCTGGATGGGTGAGATATGTAAATAGGATGTGTTAGCCCATCCACAAGGGATTGGCTGGTCTTGCCATTAAACTGAGTGGATTCAGCTGCAGGATCGGAGACTCTCACCATCAGCAAGAAGAGAATACAGCAAGTTCTTCAGAGATTTGTTTGCCGCCAGACCTACATGAGGGCAGCAGCCAAAGCTGAAACCAGAGACTTGATATGAAACAGAGTTGAACATGGGATTGTTACTTCACAAAACCAGAGCTAGAAGCTTTTTCCCAAGGTTGCTGGAGGACTAGACGGTGAGCTATAATTAGCAGGACTAAGAGCTTTGTAACACTGGCGAGAAGCCATGAGACTGATGGCTGAAGGGCCTGTGACCATGCTTTGGAAGCTTCCCTGACTGAAAAACTGTATCCGGATGCCAAATGAAATTGTATCCAGGAGGGACAGGTCCTTGGAGAAGGACATCATGTTCGGAAGGGCAGAGGGATGGTGCAAGAGAGGAAGGCCCCAGATGAGATGGACAGATACAGTACTTGAGGCAACGGAGGCTGGTGTATTGGAGTCAGTGAGACTGGGTCAGGACAGGGCAGGCTTAAGAGATGTTGTACACAGGATCACTATGAATTGCAGCAGATGACTCGATGGTACATAACAACAACGTCTCTAATAAACCTCATAATCATGAGTATGGTTCTGTGTGCTCTGTGAGCTACTGCAACAGATTTTGAACCAAGTAAAGCTGTAAGATTGGTATTGGAATTTGTAGAAAGAAGTGCAGGAGTATGTGGGACATGTCTGACCTCATGGGAATTGGTTTTGTGGTGTGGATGCTGTTGAAGAGGACAGTTTACCTTTGTGGCATTAGTAGAGATCAGATATAGCCATCCTCACACAGCCCTTACTATTTCTATTCTCAACTTTCTAAAGAATCACTAAAGTGCTTTCTATAATGTATGAGTTACAACTGTTCCACATTCTCACTAGATTTATTTTTTGCTTTCTTGCTACTGCAGCTGTGGTAAGATGTTATTTGTTTATTATGATTTACAACAAGGACTGCATTAGGAGAGGCCAGTCCTTGGAGGAGGACATCAAGCTTGGAAGGGTAGAGTTTCAGCACTGAAGAGGGAGATCCTGGATGAGACGGAATGACACAATAACCATGTCAATGGGGGTAAGTGTTGGACAGTGAGGTAGGTTCAGAGCCAGTGTTTGTAGGGTTGTTATGAGTCCTAGTAGACTCGACAACACATAACAACAACAAAAAGCTAATGATCTTGAGCACTTCTTTGTGTTTCTTGGTCACCTGAATGTCTCCTTTGCTCTGTGTTTTTATGCCCTATGGCTAAAGAAACCATGGTGTGTTGACAATACAGAGTCTAATACAACCCTAAAGAATGATAACTGACAGCATAGCCATAGGAGTTGCACTGCTAATCCAAAAGTGATGTCTCTCTGGACAGATCTGTGCATATCCAAGTTCTCTGTAAGAAGTTCTAGTAGGGAAGTGCATCATGCATTGTACTAAACAAAAGATCTTTGGTTCAAATCCACCAGTAGCTCTGTGGGAGAAATGGACAGTTTTTTCCAATGAAGATTTACAGTCTCAGAAACCCAATGGATATTAAATATGAGTCAGCAGTGGGTTTGGGTTTAGGTCTGCATTTGGGTTTGGTTCAACATAGCACTTGGTTTGGTTATGTTCAACATAGCATTTCAAAATAGCAAAGAGATGAAAACATCCTAAAGGTCCAATAATATATTACACACATTAAAAAATAGCAATGAACTGGCAATGGGAGATCCTGGGGTTCATTATGCTGAAAGAAATTAGCAAATCACCATAAGACAAATATTGTATGAAAACATTAAAATAAAAATTAAATAAAAGGTTTCTACACAGAAAGAAACATTCTCTGATCTTTACCAGGACTGGGAAAGGGAGGGAGGAAATATTACTATCTAGATAATAGAAATGTATTAACTTAAAGGGATAATAGAAATGTATTAACTTAAAGGGAAAGGAAACATACAATAAGGGGGGGAAACAGTAAAACATGAGCAAGGTAAAAGAAGATATTCAGAGGAACACAAGCATAAAAAGCAACAATGGTAAATTATATACACAATCCTACAGAAATGAAAAGTCTTTATTTGCTTGGGTCACTCAATATAGTCTACAACAATACCATTTAGGGTAAGAGTTGGCTACACCAAAAACATGATTTCATGTGAAAGCTTTCT
Source organism: Elephantulus edwardii (assembly GCF_000299155.1). Lineage (NCBI taxonomy): Eukaryota > Metazoa > Chordata > Mammalia > Macroscelidea > Macroscelididae > Elephantulus > Elephantulus edwardii. The sequence continues at coordinate 886,930 of NW_006400192.1, read as the reverse complement.
CATGCTACATAGTTGACCAAAAGATTGGAATTGAGCTATCAACTAAATAATCACATCTACATAATGGAGCCCCAACAGAAACAGTGTCCTTGGTAGGCAATACTGTGTGTGGATGGTAAGAAAGTAACACTGACTTGACTTCAAGAGGGTTTTCAGAAACTATAAATTCCATAAAAGTAGACTGTTTTCTCCTTTGGAGGAGCTGGTGAATTCAAACTTCCTGCATTTGGGTTTGGAACGCTACTCATTACCCACTAAGATATGAGAGCTATAAGCAAATTACTAAGTAGTAGAGTACAGACTTTTTCCCCCATAAAAACAACAGCCTCCAAACTATTTTGGTTTCCTCCCCACCTCTAATTTGTATTTTCATTAAACCTCAGGAATGTATGATCCTGCTTAGTAATGTTCTATCAAGTAACTCATGTACTAGCTCTTTTCTTTCCTCTTTACCTATACTGATACTTTGAGAGTTAAATAAATGGAAATCAAGAGAGTTGAAATAAAATTTTATATAAAAAAAGTAAAATAATTGTAGAAAAGAGCCTATAGGCTTCTGAGGAGATAGGCATTTACTTTGTCTACTTCTCAAACCTTAACAAAGATATTACAGAAAGGTAGGGTTTTTGCACTAATGTTTATAATAATTTATAATAATGTTTATATTTAATATAAATACTTACCCACATGTGTCATCTGTTTCTTTGAAATAGGATTCCTAATTTCTTCACACAGTTCTACATTTTTGTCCAACTCTCCCCCTAACTTCGCATCAGCAGTTGGTGATATATTTCTATTTTTATCTTTAGGTTGTTCCATATTAAGTTCTTCTTCAACTGCGTTGCTGTTAATTTTTCTTTTTCGCTTTTGTTGTATAGTCCTTTTAATCTCGGATGATGCTTCTGTACTCTGAGGATACATGGTATCATTTACAGGCTTACAATTATTCTCCAGTTTATCTGTTGAGGCACAAGATCTACCCAGTTTCCCCTCTTTGGAGACATGAGATTTCTCTACTGGATGAGTCTCATTGGAATGTGTGTTACTTGTCAATATCTCAGAAGTTGTACTGTGATGTTTTTCTACTGATTCTCTTCCTTGCAGGCGAACAGGAGATACTGGGCATTGTTTTGAAGGTTTTACCTTTCTTGGTATCTTAATCCAAGACTGATGAGCAAAACTTGTCTTTGACTCATCAATTATAAATTCATCCTCTAGCAACTTCACACCATTTGGAGAAGAAGAATGAAGTGGAGCGGTTGTTACATGCCTAGTAACAGAACTAGAAGTATATTACAATAAATAAAAAATGTTAACAAAAATAAAAGCAGCAGCAAAAGGTTTTTTTCTATGCATAGTAAAGAAATTAAATTATCTACATGGAAAATTAAAATAACCTGAATGTATTTTAAAGAGCAGTTTTAATGTCTTCTTAATTTTTCCTTACTCCTAAAATAAAAATCTGTCTTTCTTGAAATTTTTATAGCACAGAGTCATCTCTTCCAAACACTAATCTCTCACTCTCTCTCATTGCAGAGGGGTCAAAATCTCTCCACTGGGGTTCCGAGTCTGTAAATACACATGAGCTTTTTCATCTTTCTCCCTTTGAGCTGTTGGTGGATTTTAATTGACCTTTAGGTTAGCAGCATAACTCCCAATGGTCTATACCACTAGCACTCCTTATGTAATTCTAATGGGACCACAAAATCTTGAACTCAGAAGGAAATCTATTGCTTGGTGAGTGTGATTAACTCCAACTTATAAAAAATTTATAGAACCAAAATATATATATATATATATATCAGACTAGAACTGCCCCACAAGGTTTCCTAGGTGACTCAATGGTTGTGGTTCAAGGCCACCAGCTGCAGCCTGAGAGAAGGATGGGCAATCTCCTCCCATCCAATTACTGCCTTACTGCCTCTGAAAACCCACTGCAGGGTTAGCTATGGGCCAGTTCTGACTCTGGTACACAACAACAGGAGACCTAGGGAGACATGGGGTATCTTAATCAAACACATGTTATGTGGCAAGAGTTGGAACCGACTCATAGCTGATACTCCAGGAGATTTTCAGAAGCTGTAAACAGCTCAGGAGGAGACTGTCTATCTTTCTCCCAATGAACAGACAGACAGTGGATTTGAACTGTGTGTCTTATGTTGACAGCATAGCTGCTTACCACTACTAAATTATAATTTTTTTTATATTCCCTGGGTACTATAAAAGGCTACGCACATAGGTAAGCTGGAATAGAAAGAGCTGGCAATCTCCTGCTAAAAGGTCACAGGCATGAAAACTCATAGGGCACAGCAGTGCTGCACTGTGACACATGGATCACCACTGAGTCAAAACTGAATCAACAGCAATTAGTTGTGTTTTGTCAATCTTAAAACATAGGAGCACAAAAAAAGAAAAAATACTAAGTGAAAGTTATATATAAATGTGTATCACTAAATTATTAAAAACACAAAAATAAAAACCACTATCACTGAGTCTATTTCAATTCATAGTGATCCCTAAAGACAGAGTAGAAGTGCCTGCACCACAGGGTTCCAAGGTTGTATTCTTTACACAGTATATTCTTGGCCTGCTGCCATACTTTTCTCTCAGAGCAGCTGGTGGGTTTGACCTTTCAGTTGACACCTAAGTACTTTTACCAAGGTATCATTAGGGCTTCTTCATAATAAAAAAATTCCTTTGAAGTAGCATATTTTACACATATTTTCATAGATGTTTTAACATAGCAATCATGGTACAGAACTTAATAGTGTATCTAAAAAGATAGCAACAAGAACAAAACAAATCTAGTACCACAGAAGATGGGGGAGGGAAGGGGGGTGTGGGTGTAATTCTTACTACTAAGCATACAATGACACAGAACCTGTTATACTGAAGTCACATGTTTTTCCACTCTAACCCTCTCCCCTCCCTAACCTTCTTTCCCTAGAAAATAGAAAACTTAACTCATGAATATTATCATTATTTTACAAACCTAAAACAATAAAATAGTTAAGGATTCCCCTACTACTCCTCACTGCCATCAAATCATTAATACTGAATGGGCAAAATCTTCAATGATCCAACAAACACTAAAAGAAGATGGAAGGAATACACAAAGCCACTACTGTACCAAAGGAAGTGGTTGACATTGAAAAATTTCAGGAAGTTCCATAAGACTAAGAGATAACAGTAACAAAGGATGAAGTTCAAGCTGTTCTGAAGACCCTGGCAAAAAATAACAGTGCAGGAATAGAAGAGATACTGTATGACATTTTTCAACTAACAGATGCAACCTTAGATGTGCTACCAGTCTGCGCAAGGAAATTTGGATAGCTGACTAACTAGAAGAGATCCATATTTGTTCTCATTACCTAAAAAAAGTGATCTAGTGATATGAAATTTATAGAGCAATGTCATAAATATCATATACAAGCAAAATACTGCTGAAGATCATCCAAAAACTACTGAAACAGTCACTTGACCAGGAACTGCCAGAAATTCAAACTGGATTTAGGAGAGGTCATAGCACAATGGATACGAATGCAGATGTCAGATGGATTCTGGCTGAAAGCAGAAAATATCAGAAGAATGTCTGTGTTTTATTGACTATACAAAGGACTGTGTGGGTCACGACAAATGAGAAGAATGTAAAACCCAGAACACTTAACTGTGCTCATATGAAATCTATACCTAGTCCAAGAAGCTGTTATTGGAATGGAACAAAGGAAACACAGTATGGTTTAAAATCAGGAAGGCTGTACATCAGCAATATATCCTTTCTCCATAACTAATCTATATGCTAAGCAAAGAACTCAGAAAGCCAGACTCTAGGAAGAAGAATGTGCCATTAGGATCAGAGAAAGACTCATAAACAGCATGTGCTATAAAGATGACACAACCTTGCTTGCTAAAAGCAAAGGTGACCTGAAGTGCTTGCTGCATAAGATCCTTCAAAATGGATTACATCTTATCAAGACAAAGGTCCTTACCACTGGGCCAGTGGGCTACATCATGATAGATGGAAAAAGGATTGAAATTATTAATGATTATGTCTTGCTTAGATCCACAATCAGCACCCTTCGTACCAACAGTCAGAAGACAAGGAGACATATTGCTTTGGTCAAGTCTGCTGGCAGATATCTCTCCAAAATAGTGAAGAATAATGATGTCAGTTTGAAGACTAAGGTACACCTGACTCAAGCTGTGATCTTTTTAATTACTTGCTAAGATCTGGACAATGAATACGGATGATAAAAGGAAGGACTGATGCATTTTGAGCTGTGGTGTTGGAGAAAAGTACTGAATATCCCATGGACTGCCATAAGAACAAACGGGTATGTCTTGGAAAGGATGCAGTCGGAGAGCTCCTTGAAGGCAAGGATGACAAAGCTTCATCTCTCATACTTTGGATATGTTCCTGGGAGAAGCTATTCCTTGGAAAAGAAAATCATGCTTAGAAGAGTAGAGGGTCAAAAAAGAGAGGAAGACTCTCATCGAGTTGGATTGACATAGTGACTGCAGCAATGCGCTCAAGTGTATTTATTGGATAGTGAGGATGGCTCAGTATATGAAGGTATTCAGTTATTCATAGGATTACTATGAGTCATACTCAACTCTACAGCACCTAACATCTAGTCAAAAGATTGGTAGCTTAAATTAAGTTAAATGCACCTGGCAAGACAGGCCAAAAGATGTTTCTGAAATGTTACAGTCTTGATAATCCTATATAGCAGTTCTTCTCTTAAACATGGATTCACCATGAGTTGGAACTGAATGGGCAGCAAGTGACAAAAATAAGACAGATAATTACAAGTATAATTCTGTGGTTTAATAAACTAGCATCAATATTAATCATTAAATATTCATACAAGAATGTACATAAGTACATTCAAAGTGATTCATATATGTAGTACAAACAAAGGTAAAAAAGTAAAGCTATATATAGACTGTCAAAAGATTAGTCTTGGAAGAAGTATAGTCAAAGTGCTCCTTAGAGACACAGATTCTTTTTTTTAAAAAAAAATTTTTACTTTATTATCTTGTGTGTGTGTACTGTCAAATTGGATCTGATTAGTACAGGAGGAGACTGCCCCTCCTTCTTCAGCAGAGCATCTGGTAGATTTGAACCGTGAACCTCTTGGCTCCACAGTCAACACTCTTAGTAACAGCAGCCAAGAAATCAAGAGACAAATTGCATTGGGAAAGTCACCTGTGAGGGACCTCTCAAGAGTACTGAAGTGCAACGACCTCAAGCTGGAGACTAAGGTGTGTCTGACCCAGGCTATAGTCTTTGCAATTACATGCTATGTGTCAGAGAGTTGGACAGTGAATAGGGTTGATAGAAATAGAATTGATGCATCTGAGCTTTGATGCTGGAGAAGAGGGTTGAATATACCATGGACTGCTAAGAGAACAAACAGGTTTGTTCTGGAGAAGGTGAAGCCGGAATGCTCCTTGGAGTCAAGGATTCTGAAGCTTCGTCTGACATACTTTGGGCATATTGCAAGGAGGGACTGGTCCTTGGAGAGGGACATCACGTTTGGCAGAGAGGAGGGGCGGCGAAGGAGAGGAAAACCTTCGATGAGGTGGATCGATTCTGTGACTGGAGTGGTAGGAATGAGTGCGTTTGAGATGGCTAGGTTGGCACAGAATAGAATGGCGTTTAGAGCTGTTGTACATAGGGTCACTATGAGTCGCAAGGGATTCGGTGGCCCCTAACAACAACAACCACCTCTGGGATTGTGGTGCAGGTTCTTGCCACTAGGCCACCAGCACTCCCTGAGACAAAGATTCTTAAGGCTTCATCCCACATACTTTGGCTATGTTACCAGGAATGGCCAGTCCTTGGAAAAGGACACTATGCTTGGAAAAGTAGATGATTTAGAAGTAGGGAGCACAATGACAACCACAATGGGAGTTAAGCACAGCAGCATTTGTTAGGATGGCACAGGATAAGGGTCTGGTTTTGAACTGTTGCACCCATGAGTCATTATAAGTCAGAGGCAACAGCTCCTAACAAGAGCACACTGGTGTTACACAAGATAGTTTCAAATTACTTGGGAAAACTTTCTAGAGAAAGGAATGAGTCAAAGGATGATAATATGATGATCTAATTTTCAATTTCCCTGATTTTTAATGTAACATCCTTGAGCAAATTATATATTGAAGCAAGAAATTAAAAATTAAGAATTTCCCTATAACCAGGAGAGGATAAAATAGATGAATGGGACCTTCTAAAAATAAAATCCCTATACACATCCAAAACCTTCTCCAACAGGGTAAAAAAGGAAAGCCACAGACAGGGAAAGAATATTTGGTAATGACATGTCTGATACAGGACTCATATCTAGAATTTATAGAATACTCGAGCACCACAACAAGATAAAGGTAAAAAACCCATTTGCAAAATGGGCACAGGATATGAACAGACACTTCACCAAAGACATTCTGATGGTGAATAAACACATGAAGAAATGTTCAAAATCTCTAGCTCTAAGAGAGAAGCAAATCAAAACAACTATGAGATATCATTTTATACCAATAAAAAGAGCAAAATTTAACAGAACAACAAACAACAAATTCTGGCAAGGTTGCAGAGAAACGGGAACCCTTATCACTGTTAGCGGGAGTGTAAAATGGTGCAACCACTATGGAAGGCAGTATGGCGTTTTCTCAAAAAGTTGGAAAAAGAAATACCATTTGACCCAGCAATTCCACTACTGGGAATATACCCTAAAGAAATCAGAACTGCCACCAAAGCAGATATATGCACACCCATGTTTACTGCTGTGTTGTTCACAATAGGAAAGAGCTGGAAACAGCCCAAGTGCCCATCAACAAATGAATGCCTAGAGAAGTTGTGGTATATTCACACAATGGAATATTATGCAGCACTGAAAAACAATGAACTCATGAAATATTATACAAAATGGGTGACCATGGAAGACATTAAGATGAGTGAAATATCTGTCCCAAAAAAGATAAATACTGTATAATGTAACTGTTATAACACAGGACTGATATGGTGGTTAGGGAGAATCTAAAAAAATGAGGGGAGAAATAATGTACACAGCACTGAAACAGACAAGGGAGAAAACTGTATTAAAAAGGAACATATGATTAGATATTATTGGCATGACAAGAGTCCAGAATAACAGTTACATAGTAAAGTGGTCCAGGGCTGGGGGGGACTATATAACAATGAAAGAACTTTTTCCCCAAAGGAAAAAGCAAACTGGGGACGAGGGGGACAGGGAGGAAAATGTGTAACAATGAATGAATGGAAATTTTTTTTTAAAAAAAGAATATGTTCAAACCGGTTTTAAAAAAATTAAGACATTCATATAAGAAGCAAGTCTAGAACAGTTTTCATTTTCACATCTAATTTTTTCATTAAGATATAAAAAATTATGAAATGAAATTTATTTATTTCTGTAGTGATAGGTTCTATAATGTGCAAAATATGTCAATAAGCACACCTCTTCTAACAGGTAAAATGTTTTAAGTTTATATAGTTAGGAAATGTCTCAACGAAAACAAAGAACAAAGTTCATATATCCAGTTGCTATCAAGTCAACTTTGATGCATGGCAAACTTTATCTGTATCTGTGTAGAATTGTGCTCCATAAATGTCTTAATGTTTATTTTCCAGAGGTAAACAAGCAAAGAAATCAACATAAACTAATTTAAATACAGAAATACTCTTCTTCACTTTTTAAAAAGCCAAAATATTATAAATAGATCTCTTTGCTTTACTGTGTATTATTAGTATTATCCACTGGTTCTCTAAAGAAAAGCTAAGATTTCAAAATCAAGCCTTCCCAAACTTTTCCAAGTTGTGCCAAGAAGTCTAGAGGACAAATACTTGACAAACTGATTAGAAGAGATCCATATCTATTCCCATTCCAAAAAAAGGTGGCCCGACAGAGTATGGAAATTACCTTACAATATCACTAGTATCACACACTAGCAAAATCCTTCTGAAGCTTATCCAGAAATGACTGAAACAGTACATTGTCAGAGAACTACCAGAAATACAAACTGGGTTTAAAAGAGGTAGTGGCACTAGAAACATTATTGCCAATGTCTGATGGATCTTGGCAGAAAGCAGAGTACCAGAGGAATGTCCATATGTGTTTTGTTGACTATGCAAAGGCATTTGACTGTGTGAATCACAACAAATTGTGGCTAACCTTGAGAACCTATGCTTGTAACAGGAAGCAGGCCTCAGAACAGAGCAGGGAAACCCTGAATGGTTCAAAATCAGTAAAAAAAGTTCCTCAGGGATGCATCCTGTCTACATACTTTTTCAATCTATATGAAGAACAGATCATTCGGGAAGCAGAGATTTATTAGGAGGGGTGTGGCATCAGGATTAGAGGAATATTCATCAACAACCTGCATTATGCAGATGATACAAACTTGTTTGCTGAAACTAAAGAAGACCTGAAGCGCTTGCTGCAGAAAAGTCAAGGACTGTAGTCTTCAATATGGATTGAAGCTCAACATCAAGACAAAGATTCTCATCACTGGGCTAACTGGCAGCACCATAAAAGATGGAGAAGAGATTGATGTAGTTAACAATTACAGCTTGCTCAGCTCCACATACAATCAACACTGTTAACCACCAGCAGTCAGGAAATCAAGACAAATTGCATTGGGAAAATTTGCTATCAGGGACCACTCCAAAGTACTGAAAAGCAACAATGTCAATCTGGAGACTAAGGTGTGCCCAATCCAGGCCATGGTCTTCACAATTACTTGATGTGCATCAAAGAGATAGACAATGACTAAGGACAACAGAAGAAGAATCGATGCCTTCGAATTGTGATGCTGGAGATGAGTCTTGAACATACCACTGACTGCCAAGAAAATAAATAGGTCTGTCTTGGAGAGGGTAAAACCAAGTTTCTCCTTGAAGGTTAGGATTTTGACGCTCTGTCTCACATACTTTGGGCATGTGGCCAGGAAAGATCATCTGTGGAGAAGAATATCATGCTTGGAAGTGTGGAGGTACAGGGCAGGAGAGGAAGTCCCCGGATGAGATAGATTGATACAGTAACTGGGGCAATGGGGGTGTCAGAATTAGTGAGACTGACTCAGGACCGGACAAGGTTCAGAGCTGCTGTGCATAGGATTGCTATGGGTCACAGACAACTCAAAGGCACATAACAATAACAACAACAAACTTTTCCAAACTCCAGGCAACCAGAACTCTCCAAAACTGTTCCTCTCTTGTATTTCTATGGAAAAATCCACGAGTTGACAAATTTGAAGCTTAGTAGCACCCCTTAACCTTAGTGGTCACTAATTCTAAGTAATGTTAATGTACAGTCATGGCTAAGAATCAATGCAGGAATACTGTAGATTGTTGGAAAATCTTTACAGGAAAAATATGATTTTTTCCATAAAGTTCTTCAGCTTTGAAAATCCTGTGGGGTAGCTCTCTTATAGGATTGCTATGAATTGGAATCAGCTCAGTTGCTATGGGGTCCCACTTAGCTCATTTTGGCAAAATCATAAGATTCAGAGTTTTAAAAAAAGAATTAAAACCTGTACGTGTGAAATACAGGCACCCTGATATAATTTTTCTAATTGCTGCCTTCATTGTTATGTGTCACAGAAACAAACTCAAACTCATTTTATTTCAATCTAGTTTTTTAATTTAATTTAGATTTTTTAATTTAAAAAAGGTCATCTAATCATGATAATTTCATGAGTGTCAGAATAGAATTGTGTTTTATCATGAGTTTATAATGGCAAGAGCTTTAGATTACCAGGCCTTTCTTCCAAGGTACCTCTAGATGAACTCCAATTTTTAGCCTAACTTTTAGTTAGCAACTGAGTGCATTAACTAGTGGCATCATGCAGGGATCTCCTAGTACCTAGTAAATGAAAGGTTATCTTTTCAGATGACTCACCGACAAGAAACTGCATACTCCTTACTAATCAGGCAAAAGTTCACCACAAGTAAGCTGTCTTATTTGTGGTCCAGTAAAACAATTTTAAAAACTTAAGTCAGATATACTGGTGTGATAAATCCCCAGACACTGTTTAGAGAATTAGAAAAGACTAAGATCTCAAAGAAGAGTTTCTTAACAACTTACCTAGACTCATTTTGTCTTTGTACAGTCTCTATAAACAATGTTGAAAAACTCTTTTTAGCTTGTGGTTGAAATTCAATTTCTGAATTTTTAGTTCTTTTCTGAAATGTTCCTGATGGTTTCCTTCCTGATGGTTCTACTGACACATTATCTTCTTTTTCCACTTTCTTCAAAATGACTTTATCTTCAAAGTTTAGCCTATATGTTAAAAGATTAAAAGGAAATTAAGCTGACTTATAACTGCTCTGAGACAATGTTTGCTGGATGACTAAGGAAACCAGAGACTTCTTGTGTTTTTGCTATAGCACTAAACCTGGACTTTCCTAGTTGAGTAAATGTGCCTTGTTAATCTGGCTTGAGACTGCTAGAATAAACCTGGCCTTGCATTGGGTGATATTCTTTTCCTCCCCCACTCTCCAATTTATTTCCCTAATAAATCCCCAACTGTGAATAAAGCCTGTGAGTCAACAATGGAAGGGGGGAAAAAGGAAATTAAGCTAATGGTTTCACAAAGTTTTTTGACTTTTGAATCTTGCTAAATTTCCTAACTTCCCAATATAGAGACAATTTCTTTAATTTTTCAATTTGTAAACCTTACACAATATACTTAACACAAAAAAATGCTCAGAAAAAAACCGCTTTATGTTTTTGCCTACAGAAAGAAATAAAATAGAAAAGAACACTTAAATTAGATCTTAACACTAAAAAAAGGAATGGTGCAACTTAAAGCTCTGGTGTCCAACATTTAATGTGAATTTGAAATATCTACAGAATATTACTAAAATGCAGATTCTGAGTCAGTAGATCTAAGGTTAGGTTTGAGATTCTACAAAACTATCAAGTCTCTAACAGTGCCACTGCTCTTAATCGACAGTTGCAGACATTGTTTTGAACAGTAATGTTTTTTAATATCCTTAATGGATCCAGGAATCATAACTAGAATCTAAACTGAAATCATTCAGCAAAGTTTCCAGTAATAAAAGATCTGTTTTGGTAAATTCAAAGAGAAAATCACAAGATATAATTCTGGGTTCATCCTCAATAACACTTGCTGTGCTACCCAGAAACTGACCTAAATCATACTTACATACACAATCACAAATAATATACAGGAAGCACAAATTAATTCTTTGAAAGCTATTACAAGCTTATTATAAGAAAATACATTTTTCAACAGTCTACAAAAAATTTTACCTCCAAACTTCTCTTAAGTACTTTCTATGGCCTTAATAAATACGAACTGAATATATACTGAATGTATACTACAGTCCTCTCACAGCAGTTTAAAATTCCTTAATCCTTACTATAAAAAGACATTGAAAATCTTACTTATCCACTCTTTAACATAAAAGAGAAATATTATTTTAAAAGTTTACCTTTTCTTTATTTTATAAGAAATCTTTGTATTAGGAGATTGCATGTTTACTGAATTTTCAAAAGTGTAAGTCTCTCCTTTTTGGGAAACAGATGGAACAACATTTTTTGATAAAGATGTATTTGCCTCCAAATCGACAGCTGAAGAGCGAACAGAGAGGTAAAATTCTTCATCAGCTTTGTTGTGTTGGACATTTAGTTTTTTATTTGACACCTTTTTCAAGTCAGACGTATTTTCAGAATCCACATCAGTTGCTACAACTTCCTGAAAAACTTTATCAGTCTGAACTGGAAAAAAATTACATAAAGATAATTATCAACGTGTTTTGAGAGTTTACAAACATACTGGTTTTTCATTTATACATATTTTGTTTTACAGCATTAATTATCATTTATATAATTAATTACAATGTCAGATAAATCCTTACTTTATATTCCTTCACCCAACAAAACTATTTTTTAATTTTTTTTAATTTTTACTTCCCTCCTTTCTCATCCCTGGTAACCTTCCAAGAGAGACTCTATCTGGGTATAAACTTTTCCTTAGCTTTTTATAATAGTGGCCATGTACTGTAACAGTCTTCCTGTGACTGACTTATGTCACTCAGCCTAATTTCCTCTAGATTCAAATGTGCTCTTAAAAAAATTAGTAATAATTTAATCAGAAGTTTACATTAACTTATGTACAATCCATTAAAACTGGAACCAAAGATCTTTAATTAAAATATAGAAATACTTCAGAAAAACGTAAATTAATAAAATGGGCATATATTTGGTCAATTCGGTCTAATGTTTTAAAATAAAACTGATAACTCTTTCCTTAGGCCAAGAATAGGTACAATAGGGTACTACATGAGTACCCTTACATACATACAGATATTTATAATATTTGAATTTTGGTGGTGGTGAAGAATATTGACTACCACATGGATTGTCAAAAGTACAAGCAAATTTTTTCCAAAGGAAGTAAAACCAGCATGCTCATTAGAGGCAAAGATGGTAAAATTTACCACTTAACTCTGGGCATATTTTCAGGAGGAATCAGTCTTTGGAGAGAGATATACTGGTAAAAGTAGATGGTCAGAGCAAGAGAGGAAGACCTTCAAAGAGATGGATTGACACAACTGACTATCACAACGGGATTGAGCAAAACAGAGATCATGAGAATGACACAAGACAAGGCAAAGTTCAGATAAGCTGTTCAGAGTCACTATGAGTCATAAACTTGATGGCACTTAATAATATTTAAATACATACACACCTATGTGTGTGTACTCCCTTAAGCCTAAGTAGTAGATACACTGATCCATACTTTTTTAAAAAGCAAAGATTAAAATTTAAATAAAACCAAAAATGGTATTCTGGTTCTAAAACCAGATTATAGAGTTTACTCTTCCCTTCTAATTGCAAATGTGTGTCCTGAAAACCATTCACAATTATAACAGGACTTTAGAAACCAAAAGAACTCTAGAATCTGGATAGGAACCTCAAATTTATAGCATTACAAGAGGGTTAAGTAGGGTTTTCTTTCCTTCTCCCATAAAATCTGCCATGAGATGCCTTACCTTCTTTTGAAGGCAACCAGAGAAGTCTGCAACTAGAACCATCATCAACTATCAATAAGAGCAGAAGAAACCAAAACAGACATCCATCACTGCTGCCCCCCATAAACATTCAAACACACACACACACACACACACACACCCCTAGTGTTCAACAACAGCTCTTTAACACAGACTAGCTGAAATTCCAGTCCACCCACAATGGCAGAACAACGAATTCTGAGCCATTTCAGCACTTACTTCACAAGTTCTATGGACTGGCTGAAACAGAGGAGTAAAGCACTAGATTAACCTACTCTCTGGAACAACCTGATTCCCACTCAATTCACAACCAAGGATGGCAGGCAGTCCAAGCCACTAGCAGCAGTGAATTTTTTTACTTCCTCAGTTCCAATATCATATGCCAAAGTGTTATTCTGATCCACTGGCAATAATGACAACCTAGGCCATCCCAGCCTATATTTCACAACCAAAGCAAAAATAATCAATGTGACAGACATCAGGGGCAGAGTCAGTAGTAGGCCTGTATCAATCTTGTCAGTCAGTTCATAGCACATGGAGATGTAGGCACAGGAGCTTTTGACCCCAATTCTTGATATTACGTAGGTCAAGGAATATGCTTTCCAATCATCCCAGCAGGCACCAACAAGAACAAAGAAAGAACCCTAAAGCCTCAGAAAATAAAGCAGACCAAAATACCATTGCAAGCACATTGAAAATCAAACTGTCATTAAATCCACTAAGCTAGAAAAGCCACCTCACATTATGCATATGACAAAACCTTGCTTGCTGAAGGTGAGGAGAACTTCAATATGGATTACACCCCAACAACAAGAATATAAAAAATCCTCACTCTGATGGACTGTTAATTAACATCATGATAGAGGAATAAATTGTAAATAATTTCTTCTTACTGGGATCCACAATAAACATCCCCGGCACCAGAATCCAAGAAATAAAAAAACGTGTCGCCATGGAAGCCTGCTATCAGTGAGGTCTCCAAATTACTAGAGCAATAATGTCTGTTCAAACACTAAAATGCACCTGATCCTAGCCATGGTCTTTCCAATCACTAGCTAGGCATCTGAAAGCTGGACAATGAACATACAAGGATGACAGAGGAATAATCGATGCCTTTTGAGTTGTGGTGTTAGAGAAGAGGACCGAATATCTCATGTACTGTAAAAATAATACACACATCTTAGAAAAAATGTGGTCAGATTGCTCCTTGGATGCAAGCATGGTGAAGCTTATTTTATATACTCTGGACATGTTATAATAAGGAGCTATATTCTTTAGAAAGGGACATTACACTTAGAGGAGTGGAGGGTCAGCAAAAGAACCTCAACAAAACGAACTGTCCCAATGATGGCAGCAAAGGCTTGAGTGTTTTGATGGAGATGATGAGGATAGCACAGGAAAGGACAAGTTTGAGAACTGTAGGTCATTGTCCCTATGATTGTACCCTACTCAAAGCACATAAGAACAACAAACTAAGAATAAGACATTAAATAAAAACTCGGAAACTACTTGAAATTTTGTCACCAACCATAACAACCAAAATGTACAGGATACAATTTAAATCACTCTGCTTATTGTCGGGTATATGTGCACTCCAGTCACCTGAAACTCACCCTATGCACAATATATTCAACTTACCCTATACACAATAGCTCTGAACTCTGCCGTATCTTGACCCAGTTTCATTTTTTCCAGTACACCTACCCCTCCATTACCCCAGTTACTGAGTCAATCTATCTCATCCAAGGTTCTCCTCTCTTGGGCTGTTCCTCCATCCTTCCAAGCGTGATGTCCTTCTCCAAGGACTGGTTCCACCTAGCAACATGCCCAAAGTATGTAAGACTGTGGAGCTTCAAAATCCTTGTGTTCGAGGAGCAGCTTGGTTTCACCTTCTCCAGGACACACCTGTTTGTTCTCTTACCAGTCCATGGTATGTTCAATACTACAGTAAGGAAAATGGGGTCTCATTTGTATTTAAAAAGACCATTTTTGGATCCATCTTGAAATACAATGTTGTATTTAAGTGACAGGATAATATCCATACACATACAAGTAGGACCTATTAATTTCACTAAAATTCAAATTTATGTACCAAAAGTCAGAGGCAAAGAGGTAGAAATAGATGACTTCTACCAACTGTTGCAGTTGGAAATCTATCGAACACACAACCAAGATGCATTAATAATGAGTGACTCCAATACAAAAGTTGAGAAGAGGGAAGGAGTATCAGTAGTTGGGAAACATGGACTTGGTGATAGAAATGAGGCTGGAGACAGAATGATAAAATTCTATGCAAACAATGACTGATTCATTACAAATACATTTA
Source organism: Elephantulus edwardii (assembly GCF_000299155.1). NCBI lineage: Eukaryota > Metazoa > Chordata > Mammalia > Macroscelidea > Macroscelididae > Elephantulus > Elephantulus edwardii. The sequence continues at coordinate 871,544 of NW_006400192.1, read as the reverse complement.
TAAGAAATGCAAGCAGTGATTATACACATAAACTTCACTTGAGGGCCTACACAGGAATCAGATTGATTATATCTGTGGGAAAAATTGTTGGAGAAGCTCAATATCAGCTGTGAAAACTAGGCAAGGTGCTGACTGTAGATGGAACAGACTATGAACTATTCATATGCAAGTTCAAACTGAAGCTTAAGAAAATCAAATCACTCTGCAAATCAACAAGCAAATCATAATCACAACAGAAAAAATATAATCAACAGTTAACAATATGAACCCATTATAGTCTATGTCTACTCACGTTGTTGAGAGTCTTCCTCTCTTTCTGACCTTTCCCAGCACAGTATCTTTTTCCAAAGACTGGCCCTTTTGGAGGACACATCTGAAGTTTAACATCCTTGTCTCTAATGAGTATCCTGATTGCACTTCCTCCAGGACAGATCTGTTTGTTCTTTTGGGCATCCTTGTAGGCATTTGACTATGTGGATCATAACAAGTTATGACCAACAGTGAGAAGAATGGGAATCCCAGAACACTTAATAGTGCTTATGGAAAACCTATACCTAGACTAAGAGGCTGTTGTGTGGACAAAGGAAGGGAACACTAAATGGTTTAAAATTAAAGAGACTGCATCAGAGTTGTATTCTCTTTCCCTATCTATTCAATCTGTATGCTGAACAAATTATTCAAGAAGCTGGACTCGATGAATGTGGAATCAAGATCAGAGGAAGACTCATCAATAACCTGGATTATGCACATAACATAATCTTGCTTACTGAAAATAAGGACTTGAAGTACCTGTTGCAGAAGAAAACAGCCTTCCATATGGATTGCATCTCAATGTCAAGAAAACAAAAATTCTTACCACTAGATCTAAAAACAATATTATGATTATTGATGCTATTATGTACTGTCAAGTTGCCTGCAAGGCATAGCGACCATAAGTATAGCAGCTCTGAAGACTTCACTGTCCTGATCTAGTGTCACTGATTCTGACACTGCAACCTCCATTGCCCCAGTTACTCTATCAATCATGGAAACTGACAACTTCATCTTACTCTGATCTACAATCAACACCCTTGGTAACAGCAGTTAGGAAATCAAAAGACATTATTGATTGCAATCAGGGACCTCTCCTAATTATACTGAGAAGTAACACTGTCAGTTTGAGGACTAAGGTTCATCTGATTAAGACCATATTGTTTCCAATCACTTGCTATGCACAGAGCTGAACAGAAGATTTGATACCTTTGAACTGTGGTACTGGAGAAAAGTACTGAACATCCTATAGACTGCCAAAAGAACAAACAAATATTTATCTTGGAAAAAGGAAACCAGAATGTTCCTTGGCGATAAAGATGAAAAAGCTTTGTCTCACATACTTCAGGCATGTTGCTAGAAGGAGCTATTCCTTGGAAAGGGACAGGATACTTGAAAAGGTAGAAGGTTGGCGAAGGAGAGGAAGATCCTCAACCGGGAGGACTGACACAGTGATTGCCACAATGGTCTCTAGTGTGTTAGGAAGGCATAAGATTGGACAGGGTTCAAATCTGTTGTTCATAGGGTCACTATATGTCATACTCAACTCAGTGGCACCTAGTAACAACAATAAAAAGATATTTAGTATTCTTCCAACATTACAATTCAAAGGTATCAATTCTTCTTCAGTCATCCTTAGTCACTGTCTAACTTTCAGAAGTATATAAACAGTTGAAAATACTACTGCTGGCAAAAGGCACCCATTAGTCTGTAAGAGCTCTTTAGCAATTTAAAGAGGTCCTTGACAATAAATTTCATCAATAGTAGTGTTGTTCCTGTGCCAATCGCACTGTTTCTGACACTCCCATTCCAATTATCCCAGTCACTGAATCAATCCACCTCATAGAGGGCCTCAGAATCCTTGCCTCCAAGGAGCCACACAGTTTAACCCTTTCCAGGATGAATCTGTTTGTATTCCTAGCAGTCCATGGTATTCTCAATACTCTTCTCCAGCACCACAGCTCAAAGGCATCAATTCTCCTTCTATCCTTCTTGGTCAATGTCCAACTTCTGATGCATAACAAGTGATTGCAAAGACCATGGCCTGTATCAGGCACACCTTAGTCTCCAGAGAGACACCATTGCTCTTCAGTACTTTGGAGAGGTCCCTAACAGCAGACTTTCTCATGGCAATGTGCTTTTTAATTTCCTGGCTGCTGGTGCCAAGAGTGTTGACTGTGGAGCCAAGCAAACTAAAGCTGTGTACAATCTCAATCTCTTCACCATCCATCCTGATGCTGCCAATTGGTCCAGTGGTGAGAATCTTTGTCTTGACATTGAGCCTCAATCCATACTGGAGGCTGCAGTCCTTGACCCTCTGCAGCAGATGCTTCAGGTCCTCTTCAGTTTCATCAATAGTAGTACACTTTTTTAATTTCTTGACTGCTATCACCACGGCTGTTATGGTGTAAAGAGCTTATTGTTCAAAATGGCTTCTCTATCCCTTAACTTATTCGGCCATGTGTATGGGGGAGTACATAAATAGGGTGTGTTAGCCTATCTATAAGGGAAATGGCTAGTTTCCCCGATCCACAGGAGATTGGGGAGTCTTGCCATTTAGTTGAGAAGATCCAGCAGCAGAATAGGAGGATCTTCCCAATCAGCAAAAGAAGCAGCAAGAGAATGTAGTGTGTCCTTCGGAGCCAGAGATTCTTGCGCCAGACACACTAGGGCCTATGGGACAGGAGCCATAGTAGCCACAGTGGAGAACCAAAGATTCAACATGAGATGGGACCTTGTGGCTATTACATGATGGAACAGGAGCTAAGAGACTTTGCTTGAATTTGTTGGACAACTAGAGGTGGGGGTAAGGAAAGTAAAAATTTTAACTGAGAGCTTTGTAACACTGACCTAAAATCATGAGGCTCAAGGCTCTTAAGCTGTCCTGAATGTACTGTCACTACTAACCTTTTGACTTCCCCAATATGGTTCTGTTTGGTCTGTGTGCTACTGTATTGGATTTTAGGCCAAGTAAAACAGTAATATTGATGCTGGGATGAGTAAAAAGATGTGTGGGAGTGTGGAGGACATTCTGATCTCATAGGAATTCACTCTGTGTTGTTAATGTTGTTGTGCAGTGCATAAAGGCCACATATGGCCACACCACACGGTTCTTGCTTTTTTTACAGTGTTGACTGTAGAACCAAGTAAAATGAAACCCTTGACAACTTCCATCTTTTTTCTATCTATAATGATGCTGATCCAATGGTGAAGGTGTTTGATTTTTTTTTTAATATATGCATATTGACATGTAATCCACTCTAAAGGATGTAGTCTTATAGTTTCTCTAACAACTGCTTAGAAGTCTCTCCATTTTCACCAAGTAAGGTTGTGTCATTTGCATAACACAGGTTGTTGTTGATGTTTCCTCCAATCCTAGTGTCACATTTTAGTGGTTTTTGTCTCTTTATTCTGAATTAGCCTTGCTAGAAGTTTATCAAACTTTAATAAATTCATACCAAAAAAGTATTATTCAGTGACATTAAAAAAAAAAAACCAAAACAACCCAAACTATTTCCAGCCTATGAAGACACAGAGATTCTTGTTGCTAAGTTCAAAAAGCTAGTCTAAAAACACTACATACCGTCTTACTGCCACTACTTGAAATTCTGGAAAAAGTAAAACTAGGCTGTGACTAGGTGCTATCAAATCAAAAACAACTCATAATGATGCTATGAAAAACAATTCTGAAACTTGTTCTATCCTATACCAGCCTCTTCATCTCTGATAATCACAATCACTGATACAGTCAGTCACTGTGTCAATCCATTCTGTTGAGGGTTTTCCTCTTTCACTGAACCACCACCTTTCAAATCATGACGTCCTTTTCCAAGGACTTGACTAACAATTTGTCTTAACTATATGAGAGAACGTTTTACCTCTTTGCATCTAGGGAACATTCTAGTTGTACTTTCTCCAACACATATTTGTTTGTTCCTTCAGAAGTCCATGGCATATTCAACTCTTCTTTAAAACCATAACTCAAAGGCATCAATTCTTGGATAATACTTATTCATTCTCCAACTTTCAGATTCATAGCAAGTTACTGCAAAGACCATGACTTGAATTAGGAGTATTTTAGTCTTTAAACTGACATCACTGCTGTTTAGCATTTGGAGAGGTCCTTGACTTCAGGTTTTCCCAATGCAATACATCTTTTGATTTCTAAGACTATAAAAACAGTATGAATATCAGAAGCTGCCAAGAGTTTAGATTGAACACTAAATAGTCAAAACATAGATAAACATTTTTTATGGTGATATAAGTATTTTCAAGGGGTTTTGGATATGTTGTTGTGTTCCATCAAATCAGAACCGACCCATAGCTGACTCTGCAGCAGGTTTTCAGAGGGAAAAAATTACACAGGAAGAGACTACCCACCCTTCTCCTTTGGAACAGCTGGTGGATCTGAAACATGTGCCTTTGGGATTGCAGCACAGCTTCTTACCAGTATGCCACAAGAGCTCCTTCCTGATGACAGTATGTCTATAACATACTGGACCGTTAACTGAAAGCTTGACAGTTAAAGTGTTAGTCACTCTAGAACGAAGGGTGGTCTCTAATAAAAACTTATAGCCTTTTGCAGTGTTAGCTTAAAACTTGGCTTTTTTAGCCATCATCTTAGCCCCCTGTGGTCTCCAATTACCTTAACTGTGGACACACAGTCTCTCAAATCATTTAAGAGCACACTCTCCAAACTGGGATACGTGTCAGCAAAACCAACACAGGAGCAGCAGTACGACTGTTTAAGCATCCAGTGGCCGGGGCTAGTATGAATTAAGAATCCACTGAGTGGCACTTATTGTTAGACACTGTGACACTCAAAGCAATCCTAGGTAAAACAGAACTAAACCCTGCACAATTCCACACTACCCTTATAACTACCACTATGTGAGCACACAGTTTAAAGTAATCTCAATGAAACTGTTGTTTTTGGATACATAACACTGTATTATTTAACAAAAGTTCACAGCACTTAATAATAATATCCATTTGGGTAATATTAAACCTCACACAAACACATAATCCCATAAAGGCATTTTTACTATTTATTTAAAAGGGTAAAGCAGCTTTCTTTTTGGTTTAGTGGTAAGGAATTGTGCTGTGTGGAGTTTATTATTCAAAATGGCTTTCCTAGCCACTGAACTTGACTTCACCATAGGAATACGTGAATAGAACATGTTAGCCTATCCACAAAGAGACTGGCTAATCTTGCCATTAAATTGAGTGATCCAGCAGAAGAAGAAGAATCATCTTCCCCTGCCAGCAAAGAAGCAGCAGCAAGAGAATGCAAACTGTCCTTTAGAAGCAGAGCAATAGCTATTGTAACCACAGTAGAGAATCAAAGACCTGACATGAGACAAAACAGAACTTGGGACTACTGCTCTCTATGCACAGAATCAGAGCTAAGCTAAGGGCCTTTGCCCAGTTTGGAGGTGGTGCAGGAGAGCCAATACTGGCAGGATTGCGAACTTTGTTACATAAACCTAAGCAGTGAGGCTCAAGGCTGAGATGCCTACAAGCACATTTTGGAAGCTGTCTGGACTGCATTTGGCTATTGTTGTTATTGTTGTTGTTATGTGCCATCGGTTGCCTGAAACTCATAGTGACCCTATGAACAATAGTTCTGAACCCTCCTCTATTCTGAAGAAGTCTTACAATCTCCGACATACCTAAACTCATTATCCTAGTCACTGTGTCAATCCATCTCAGCCAAGGTCTCTCCCTCTTGTGTTGTCCTTCTACCCTTCCAAACATGATGTCCTTCTCCAAGGACTTGTCCCTCTTGGCAACATATCTAAAGTATGTGAAATAGAGCTTCAAAATCCTTGCTTCTAAGGAGAAACTTGGTTTTATCCTCTTCAGGACAAACCTGTTTGTGCTCTTAGCAGTCCATGAAATGTCCCATACTTTTCTCTAGCACCAGAACTCAAAGGCATTGATCCTTCTTCTTTCATCCTTAGTCACTGTACAGCTCTCTGGTGCATAGCAAGTAATTGCGAAGATCAGGAGTATCTTAGTCTCCAGATTTATATTGTTGCTCTTTAGCACTCTGGAGAGATCCTTGACAGTAGATTTTCACAATGCAAATAGTCTTTGGATTTCCTTACTATGAGTGATGAGCCTTTTGAATTATCTAATATGGTTCTGTGCCATCTGTGAGCTATCACAGATTCTGGACTCACCTTTGCAATTATTTGCTATGTATCAGAGAGCTGCAGAACAACTAAGGATGACAGAAGAATTTATACCTTTGAGTTGTGATGCTAGTCAAGAGTGCTGAACACACCAGGGACCACCAGGAGAACAAACTGGTCAGTTTTGGAGAAGGTGAAACCAAGTTTCTTCTTGGAGGTAAGGATTTTGAAGCTCTGTCTCCCATACTCTGAGCACACCAGTCCTTGGATAGGGACATCCCAATAAGATGGATTCACTCAGTAAATGGAGCAATAACATAACAACAACAACAACAACAAAGCACTAAGATTGGTGTTGAGATGAACAGAAAGAGGTACTAGAGTGTGGGAGACATGTTTTGACCTCATGGGAACAGGTTTTATGCTACTGATGCTGTTGACAGGGAGCGTTTCCCTTTGTGAAACTGGTAAAGATATGGTCAAATGTCTGTTGTTGTTGCTGTTGCTGTTAAGATATGGCCATATCTGTTGTTTGTTGTTGCTGTGCTGTCAGTTGCCCATGACTCATAGTGACCCTATGTAAAATAGCTCTGAATCCTGCCCTAACCTGAGCCAGTCTCACAGACCAATACACCTAATCTTATCGCTCTAGTTACCAAGTCAATCCATCTCATCTGGATGTTCCTCTTCTGCTCTGTCCCCCCACCCATCCCCACACAGTCCTTGCTCTTTTTCCATCTTCTTACTTGGATCCATATCAACACCCTTCAGATCAGCAGTTATACAGCAATGGGAAAGTCAGCTGTCAAAGACCTCTCCTAAATTGTCAAGAAGAGTGATATCAGTTTTAAGAGTAAGGTATGCCTTATTCAAACCATGGCCTTTTCAATTTCCTGATATGCATCTGAAAGTTAGACAATAAATCAGAATGACAGAATAATCAATACTAATAAATTGTGGTGCTACAGAAAAGTACTGAATTATCTCAAGACAGAAGATAACAGCACACTTGTGTTCATTGTGGATGTCAAGATCAACAAACACCAAATCAAACAAGCTGTAAAAAAACTCTATGACACTGATGTGGCTAATGTCAAGACTTTGATTATGCCTGATGGGAGAGAAAGTCTATGTATGACTTGCTCTTGACTATGACGCATTGGATGTTGTCAACAAAATTAGGATCATTTAAATTTAGTCCAGCTGGCTAATTCTAAATACAATTTTTTTTTTACAAAAAAAAAAACCAAATAAATATTTCTTGGTGAAAGTGCAAGCAGAGTGATCCACAAAGGCCAGGATGGTGAAACTCTGCCTCATATGCTTTGGACATATTGTTAGGAGTAGAAACTTTCTATTCCTTGCAAAAAGACACCATAATTGGAAAGGTAGAGGGTCCACAAAAGAGAAGAAGACTCTCAACAAGGTACAGAAACAATGGGCTGATGTTTATCAGAAATTATAAGGATGGCATAGTTCACAGTTTACAGGGTAAAGTTCAGGACTTTTCTTCACAGGGTCGCTCTAGGTTGTAGTTGACTCAACAGCTCCTAACAACAGTGAGCATATTAAGGTGCCAGGATGGCACAGTCAGTTACATTTTGTGCTGCTAATCAAAAAGTTGATGGGCAAAATACACCACTTTGCAAGAAAAAGATGGGCAGTATCGCATTGTTGAGTTGGAACTGACTTAACAGCAATGGGATTTTGAATAATAGTTGTAAAGGTCTCAAAGGCACGTGACTGTGTGGATGATAACAAAGTACAGCTAACACAAAGAAAATAAGGAATCTGAGAGTACTTAATGGTGCTTGTGCAAAATCTCCACCTAGACCAAGACACTGTTATCCAAACAGAGCAAGGGAACATTGTTGTTATGTGCTGTCAAGGTCAAGTCACAACCCTACTCCTGCACTATCTTGTGTCAACTTTATTTTCTCTGACATACCTACCCTCAATATCCCAGTCATTTTAACAATCCATCTTACTGATGGTCTCTCTCTCTTTCTCCATCTCTTTACCCTTCCAAGCATGATGTCCCTCTCCAAGGACCAGTCCCTCCTTGTAACATGCCCATAGTATATTAGACAAAGCCTCAGAATCCTTGCCTCTGAGGAGCAGGCAGAATTCACCCTATCTAGGACAAAACTGTTTGTTCTAACATTGCATGGTTTAAAATTAAGAAAGGTTTGTATTAGGCTTGTATCCTTTCTCCATATTTACTCAATTTGTATGCTGAACAAACCATTCAAGAACTTGGACTATATGACAAAGAATATGGCATCAGGATTGGAAAAATACACATCAACATGCTTTATGTAGATAAATTAAATCTCAACATCAAGAAGACAATCATCACACCACTGGGCCAAAAAGGGTAAGGATTCTCCATCTCAATCAAAGGGTAAGGATTCTCCATCTCAGTGATGGATGGAGAAAAAAATTGAGACTATCAACAATTTCATCTTGGAAGGATTCACAATCAATAACCCTCGACTCAATGGAACCTATTAACAACAATAGGCAAATAACCATCCATGAGTGTACTACTAACCTGATCTTATTACATCTTCTTCTGACACAGCAAACTGCATACAGCAATCTTCATCTTCTGAAGATACTTGAAATGAATCTAGATGTGATTTCTGACATTAGCATAAGAAAAATACAATATTAGGCTATTTCAAAAAAATTATCAAGTATGATCAAATATATTTGTTCTTAAAATGGAAATAAAGAAGATTTAAATACAACAACATATCTGGTATAGCTATCAACTAATCACTATTTTGGGAAAATAATTTGGTACTAACTAGTAAAGCTAGTAGGATCACTGAGGTGGGATCTACTTGAAGGTAGTAGGTTTGGTTTCCTGGTAGTAAAGATAAAATGGCAATAACAACCACAACCACAACCACAACCACAACAACAACAACAAATGCAGCTCAGAACAGCAAGAGTCTATTACCAAGAAAAATTTCAGTGAAATATGATATAGTCAAATAAGAGAATACCACGTAGACAACAGTGAAAATGTATAAACTAGCAACAAGAAGCATGTAAAAAAGTATCCCGCAAAAAGTAATGAATTCTCTAATTTATATCAAATGCAAAACAGATGTGAAGATATGTAAAATTGTATAATACTTGAGGATTCACATTATACAGAAAAGAGTTACCACTGTGGGTCTGATCAAAGGACATGTTTACAGGGAGAGCCACTGATTGTAATCTAGAGTTTGGATTTCTGAAAATACCATTTATCAAACAATAAATTTACTTCTACTACATCAGCCAACCTAGACTGGATTAACAGTGAGATTTATAGAGAACACCTCCTTTCCTTCAGGAAGTCAGGAATGTTTGTAGGCAAAGGATGATTAAGTAAACAGGTCAAAATTAAAATAGGTTGAATCACAAATTAATTTCCCTGGGGAAAAATACTACTGCATTAGACTTGTAGAAGCAATAAGTGCATGTACCATGTGGCCCTTCTGGTGAAGAGAATAGAAAGGCTATTCAGGGATTTCTCCAGGCATTGCTGGATGTGTCTTTTTCATTTACTGATCTGGCAATGCACCATGATTGGTGGGTATAAAAACTTTAGTTTTAAGTCAACAATATGCTAAGCCACATGTTCTTATAGTAAAATAACAAAGGGAGTGGAATCTTTGAATGGTGTGAGAAATTCTGGAAAATGTTACCACAAACTAATATATGATAAAGTAAAAAATAGGAATGTTGAACATGAAATCCAAGATGGTGGTGACCTCTGCACAGAACAAAGAAGGAGAAAGGTAAAATCACAAAGGTGTACATAGACACTTCAAAAGTATTGAAAATTTTATAAGCTGCAATGTGTACAACACTGTTCATGTATGTAATTATTATTAATACCATATTATTAAAACCTTACATATATTTTATATTTTCTTTACGGGATGACAAAGTAAAATATTACAATGAAATGTTCAAGAAGTTGGAGTCAGAAAATCAAAAGGGCCGAATTCGCTCAGCATTTCTTAAGCTCAAAGAACTGAAGAACAAATTCAAACCTCAAGTTGCTATAATCAAAAATGCTTTAGGCAGAATATTAAATGATCCAGGAAGTATTAAAAGAAGATGGAGGGAATATACTGAGTCATTGTATAGAAAGGAATTGGCAGATACGGAAGAATTTAATGAAATAACATTTGAGCAAGAGCCTATGGTGAAGGAAGGAAGAAGTTCAAGCTGCTTTGAAGGAAATAGCAAAAAATAAGGCCGCAGGAATAGATGGTATACAAACTGACATATTTCAGCTAACAGATGCTGCCCTGGATGTGCTCTCCAAGTTGTGCCAAGAAATCTGGAGAACAACCACTTGGCCAACTGACTGGAAGAGATCTATATCTGTTCCCATTCCAAAGAACAGTGACCCAACAGGGTGTGAAACTATAGAATATCATTGATTTCACATGCAAGCAAGATTCTACTGAAGATTAGTCAAAACGACTGAAACAGCACATCAGCAGAGAACTGCCAGAAGTCCAGGCTGGGTTTAAAAGGGGTCATGGTACTAGGAATATTGTAGCTAATGTTAAATGGATATTGGCTGAAAGCAGGGAATATCAGAGGAATGTATATCTGTGTTTCATTGATTATGCAAAGGCGTTTTACTGTGTGGATCATAACAAACTGTGGCTGACTCTGAGAAGAATGGGAATCCCAGAATACTTGATCGTACTAATGAGAAACCTATTCTTGGACGAAGAGGCAGTCGTCAGAACAGAGCTGGAAAACACTGCATGGTTCAAAAGTGGAAAGGGCGTACGCCAGGGATGTGTCCTGTCTCCATACCTTTTCAACCTGTATGCAGAACAGATTATCGGGGAGGCTGAGCTCTATGAGGAGAAGTGTGGTGTCAGGATTGGTGGAAGATTCAACAACAACCCTGACACAACCCTGCTTGCTGAAACTGAGGAGGACCTGAAGTGCTTGCCGCAGAAGGTCAAGGACTGCAGCCTCCAATATGGATTGAGGCTCAATGTCAAGACGACAAAGATTCTCACCAATGGACCAAATGGCAGCCATCAGGATGGATGGTTAAGAGACTGAGATTGTTCACAGCTTTAGTTTGCTTGGCTCCACAGTCAACAATCTCAGCACCAGTAGCCAGGAAATTAAAAGACGTATTGCGATGGGAAAGTCTACTCTTAGGGACCTCTCCAAAGTACTGAAGAGCAATGGTGTCTCTCTGGAGACTAAGGTGCGTATGATACAGGCCTTGGTCTTTGCTATCACTTGTTATGCATCAAAGAGTTGAACAGCGACTAAGGAGGACAGAAGGAGAATTGATGCCTTGATCTGTGGTGGTGGTGAAGCGTATTGAGAGTACCATGGACTGCTAGGAAAACAAACAGATTTGTCCTGAAAAGAGTTAAACCTGGCTGCTCCTTGGAGGCAAGGATTCTGAGGCTCCGTCTAACATATTTTGGACATGCTGTAATGAGGGACCAGTCCTTGGAAAGGGACATCATGCTTGGTAGGGTGGAGGGACAGCCCAGGAGGAGAAGGCCCTCTATGAGGTAGATTGATTCAGTGACTGGGGTAATCAGGATTGGTGTATCAGAGACAGTGTGATTGGCACAGGACAGAGCAGAGTTTAGGGCTGTTGTACATAGGGTCGCTATGAGTCGCAAGCGACTCGACAGAACATAACAACAACAAGTATAAAGTACTTTAAAGGAAAAACCCAGGAAAGAGACATTTTAATCAGATACTAAAATGTCTCAATGAAAATGGCAAACAATATTACACAAAAATTTGATGTGTTGCACTGGGAAAATCGGCTATCAAGGACCTCCTTAAAGTTCTGAGAAGCAATGATGTTGGCTCAAAGACTACAATATGCCTGTTCAAGACACAGTCTTTTCAATTACTTGCTATGCATCTGTGGAGCTTATCTTTCAATATGACTTTTCCTAGCCATTATTTGACTTTGCTATGTAAATGGGCAGGGATATGCATATAGGCAGTGTTAGCCTGTCTACAAAGGGACTATCTACCATTCCACAGGGGGACAGTTCAGGCTCAACAATCTACAAGGGGATTGGCTATTGTGTTGTTGTTAGGTGCCATCAAGTTGAGTAGAAGCAATGTGACCTGTGAACAGATCTGAACCCTGTCCTGTCCTATCCAGTGCAATCTCACATTTCCTGACACACTAAAGCCCACTGCAGAAGTCACTAGGTCAATCCACTGGTCAATGGTCTTCTCCTTCATTGACCCTCTATCCTCCCAAGCATCATGTTCCTTTTCTCCTAGCAACATGTCTAAAGTATATGAGGCAATGCCTCATTATCCTTGTCTCAAAAGAGCACGTTGGCTGTTCCTTCTCTATGACATATTTATTTTTCTTTTGACTGTTCATGGGATGTTCAGTATTCCTCTCCAATACCACAGCTCAAAGGCATCAATTATTCTTGTCATTCTTGCTCACTGTCCAGTTCTCAGATGCATAGCAAGTGATCAGAAAGACCACAGCCTGAATCGAAAGCACCTTAGTCCTCAAACTGGCATCATTACTTCTCAATAGTTTGGAGAGGTCCCTAACTGCAGACTTTTCCAGTGCAATGTATCTACTTATTTCCCGAGTGTTGGTACCAAGGGTATTAATTGTGGATCCAAGTAAGATGAAGTTGTTGACAGTTTCAATGTCTTCTCCAACCATCATGATGTTACCTATTGGCCCACTGGTAAGAATCTTTGTTTTGACATTGAGATGCAATTTAAACCTAAGGCTTCATTCCTTGATCTTTGTCAAAAGAGGGAATAGGCTAGTCGCCAATGAATTAATTGAACAGCCCTAGCCAGAGAGACAGATTTTCTAGTGCCACTTAAGAAAAAGCAGGATCACACAGGACACCCTGTTTGCTCCAGCTACACTTATGGCAGCAACATCTATGACTAAACTGGAGATTTGACGTGAAATAGGACCTTGGGAGGGGCGGGGGTGGTGGTAAAGCTGGGGGAAGAGAGCCAATATGACAGAACTAAGAACTCTGCTGGACAAGTAGAGGTGAGAACCCAATTGGCAGGACTTAGAACTGGGGACACTGGTCAAAGCCATGAACTTAGAAGCCAAGGTGTCTGCATGTACATTTCTGAAGTTGTTTTGACGGTATTCTGTTATTAACCTGTATTATAACCTTTTGATGTCCCCCGTATGGTTCTGTGAGCATTGGATTTTGTACCCAGAAAAGCATTAATATTGCTGTTGAGATGAGTACAAAGAGGTAGAGGAGCATGTAAGATATGTCTGACCTCATGGGAATTTGGTGTTACTAATGCTGTGACGGGGACAGTTCCCCTTTATGAAGTTGGTAAAGATCAGACATGTCTCCACATGGCCCTCTTCTTACAGCATTTGAAAGTTGGAGAACAAATAAGGACAACAGAAAAAGAATTGATACCTTTGAGTTGTGGTGTTGGTGAAAAGTCCTGAATAATGCATGTACTACAAAGAGAACAAACAAGAATGTCTTAAAGAAAGTGCGTCCAGGGTGCTTCTTAAGAGTCAAGGACACTTCATCTCACATACTCGACACGTCATTAGGAGGGGGCAGAAAAGAACATCATGTTTAGAAAGGTGGAGGGTCAGTGGAAGAAAACAAGACTTTCAGGGAGTAAACTGACACACTCATTTTAACAATGAGCTTAGCATATCAAGGATGTTGAGGACAGCACAGGATAGAGCAAGTTCAGATGTGTTGTTTATAAGTTCACTGTGAATAATACTCAATTTGATGGCAACAAACACTACCACCTTAAGATACCTTTGAATTTGTTTCTAAAGTTATTCATTTTAACCAAAGAACAGACTGACTTATAAAATAAACAGTACCATCCATGACTTATTTATCCCCTTATATGTGAGTTCTGGTGGCCTAATTGACAAGGAGTTGTACTTTTATTCATCAGGAGAAAGATGGGCAATTTCTTCTAACATGATTTGGTCTCTGAAAACCCATTAAAGAGTCAACTATGAGTCAGTTCTGTCTAGAGAGCAATGAGAGAGTAAGGGAGTAACGAACTGAGTGCATGAAATCTAGAAACATCCCAAAGACTTCTTATGAAAATTTCATAGCTAATGGAGGAATTTAGCAAAACTGCAGATTACAAAGTGAACTTAAAACTAGATGAAATGAGTGTCTATACATCAACAACAACAAATCTGAAAGAGAAATTAGGGAAACAATTTCATTTACAATTGTTGTGGTAGTTAGGTGCCATTGAGTTGAGGACAACTCATAACGACCCTATGAACAGAAGATCTGAACCCAGTCCTGTCGTGCGCCATCCTCACACTTCCTTGACACACAAGAGCCCACTGTAGCAGTCACCGTGTCAATCCACCTCATTGAGGGTCTTCCTCTCCTTTGCCAACCCTCCATCTTTCCCAACATCATGTCCCTCTCCAAAGAACAGGACCTCCTAGCAATATGTCCAAAGTATGTGAGGTGAAGCTTCATCAATCTTGCCTCCAAAGAACACTCCAGCTGCACCTTCTCCAAGACATATCTATTTGTTCTCTTGGCCATCTATGGGATGTTCAGTGCTCTTCTCCAACACCACAGCTCAAAAGCATCAATTCTTTTTTGTTCATCCTTATTCACCGTCCAGCTCATGGATGCATACCTAGTAACCGGAAAGACTATGGGCTGAATCAGATGCACCTTAGTCCTCAAAATGACAACACTACCTCTCAATAATGTGGACACGTCCCTAACTGCAAATTTTTCCAGTGCAATGCATCTTCTTATTTCTTGACTGCTCATTCTAAGGGTGTTAATTTACACTTACAATAGGTAACAATAATTTAACAGGGGATGTGAAAAACTTAATATAATTAATAGCTACAAAAAGCACTGTTGAAAAATTCTAAGACGCACCTTTATTACAGTCTTTTTTCATAGACTGTAAGACTTAAACTATTAACATGTCAGTGTTACTCCAAGTAATCTACAGAGTCAGCACAATCCTGACCTAATTTGAGCAATATTCTCTGAAAAGAAAAATCAATCTTCAATTTTGAACAAACAGCAAGACCTATCATCCAGCTAAAATAATACTGAAAGAGAAGAATAAAATAGGAGTAATCCCTTTCTTTAAAATATTATTTAGGAAGTTTTGATGGCCTAGTCCATAGGGAGCTAGGACTTTCTTTAAAACATTATATAGGCAACATCAAGAAAACAAAGGTCTTTACCATAGAACCAAAAGGAAACATCATGATAGATGGAGAAAGGACTGAAACTGTCAATGACTTCATCTCACATGGATGCATAATCAACACCCTTAGTAATAGAGTAATAAGATGTATGTTTTGCTTTCAGTAAGTCCACCGTCAGGGACCTCTCTCCAAAGTACTGTAGAGCAATGATGTCAGTTTGAAGGCTAAAATCTGCCTGATTCAGACCGTGGTCTTTTCAATCACTTGCTGTGCTTTGCAGAGCTGGACAATAAATAAGGATGACAGAAGAAGAACTGATGCCTTTGAGCTGTGATGTTGGAGAAAGGTACTGAATAGTCTAAGAAATGACAAAATAATGAACAGTTATGCTCGTGGAAGGAAAGGATGGCAAAACTTTGTCTTTCATACTTTGGACATGTTACTAGAAGAAGCTATTCCTTGCA
Source organism: Elephantulus edwardii (assembly GCF_000299155.1). Lineage (NCBI taxonomy): Eukaryota > Metazoa > Chordata > Mammalia > Macroscelidea > Macroscelididae > Elephantulus > Elephantulus edwardii. Next base: position 855,699 of record NW_006400192.1, on the reverse strand, counting down.
AAGGGATATTATGTCTGGAAAGGTGGAGGGTCAGCAAAAAAAGAAGATAATCCTCAGTGAGATAGAATGTTATAATGACTGCAAAAATGGGATCAAGAGTATCAGAAATGGTAAAGATAGGACAGAATTCAGATCTGCTGTCCACTGAGTCCCTATCAGTTGTACTCTACTCGACAACACCTAACAACAATACAAGAGTGACAAATATCCTTTGTAAGAGAAAAGCAAACAAAAGCTTTCCAAACAAGTCCTAACAAGCAAAGGCCAGCACCTTTTTAAAAAAAGCAAGTTTCACAGCCTGACTTGAATGTGGAAGCATGTAAAGAAACCCACTGGTAGGTCAATTAGCTATAAATCAGTTCTGACTCTAAAGCAATCAGGTTTTTGTTGTTTTGTTTTAAAGCAGTGAGTTTTTGAGAAGGCCAAGATATTGATAAATTCCAAGACTATATATATAGCCTTCAGTTTGGATTACCTCTATAAAGATAATAAAACTACTCATAAGTGGAGCCAATTCTTTCTGGTACAGTGACTCCACATACTCCTTGTATCTTCTTTTAATACTTCCTGGATCATTCAATATTCTATCCTGAAGTATTACAACTTGAGGTTTCAATTTGTTCTTTAGTTCCTGCAGCTTAAGAAACGTCAAGTGAATATGGCCCTTTTAATTTTTAAATTCCAATTTCTTGCAAATTTCTTTATAATACTTTTCTTTGTCTTCCCATGCTACCCTTTGAAATCTTCTATTCAGCTCCTTAACTTCTTGATTTCTTCCCTATGCTTTGTCTTCTTGGCACTCTACTGCAATATTCAGAGTCTCTTTTGACATCCATTTTGGTCTTTTCTTCTTCTTCTTTGTAATGACCTTTTGCATTCTAGTCTTTGTTCATTAGTGCTCAAGGCCTCAAACCTGTTCCTGAGTGGATTTTTAAATTCAGGGCTTACGGACTCAAGGACAAATTTTGATTCCTATAGATCTGATTTTACCCTCTTTAGCTTTAAATTGAACTTACAAATGAGTAGTTGATGGTCTGTTCCACAATCAGACTGTTGATAATGAACTTCTCCAGAGATTCCTTCCACAGATGTAATCAACCTGATTCTTATGCACACCATAAAGTGAAATACATGTGTATAGCCTGTGTTTATGTTTCTTATAAAAGGTTATTTGCTATGAATAAATCATTGATTGTGCAGAATTCTTTCATTCTATGTCCAGCCTCATTTCTGTCACTGAGTCCATGTTTTCTGAGTACTGATCCTTCTTCCTGGTTCCCAATTTTTGCACTCCAGTCACTCATTATTTTTAAGTAACTTGGTTACATGTCGATCAATTTCTGAATGCAAAAGCTGGTAGAAATAGTCTATTTCCTCCTTCTTGGCTCTGGTTGTTGGTAAATAAATTTGAATGATAGTGGCATTAACAGATCTCCTTGAATGTGTATGGATATTTACCTGTCACTTCCAAAACTGTATTTCAAGATGGATAGAAGCAGCCTTTTTCAGTATGAAAGCAACCCCATTTTATCTCACCTTTTCTTCTCCAGCATAGCAGATAATATGATAGTCTGATTCAAAATGTTCCATGCCAATCCATCTCAGTTAAGAAGAATTAGCTGACACAGGAGAATTTCAATAAATATATGATCAAGAGGCAATTGTGATAAAGAAGAAATTTTAGGCTGCTCTGAAGAACTTAGAAAAATGAAATACCAATTGATATATTTCAACAAACAGATGCTGCCCTGGACATGTTCACCAGGTTGTGCCAAGAAATCGAGAGGACAGCTACCCGGCCAAAAAAAAAAAATGGTGACCCAACAGAGTTTGGAAATTATTGTACAATATCATTAGATTCTCACCACTGGGCCAATTGGAAGCATCAGGATGGATGATGAAGAGATTGAGATTGTTCACAGCTTTAGTTTGCTTGGCTCCACAGTCAACAGTCTTGGAACTGGAAACTAAAATCCAGGAAATTAAAAGGTGCATTGCCATGGGAAAGTCTGCTGTTAGGGACCTCTCCAAAGTACTGAAGAGCAATGGTGTCTCTCTGGAGACTAAGGTGTGTCTGATACAGGCCATGGTCTTTGTAATCACTTGTTATGCATCAGAGAGTTGGACAATGACTAAGGAGGACAGAAGGAGAATTGATGCCTTTGAGCTGTGGTGCTGGAGAAGAGTATTGAGAGTATCATGGACTGCTAGGAAAACAAACAGATTCATCCTAGAAAGGGTTAAACCAGGTGGCTCGTTGGAGGCAAGGATTCTGAGGCTCCGTCTAACATACTTTAGACATGTTGTAAGAAGAGACCGGTCCTTGAAGAAGGACACCATGCTGGGCAGGGTAGAGGGACAGTGCAGGAGGGGAAGGCTCTCTATGAGATGGATTGATTCGGTGACTGGGGTTATCGAGATGGGAGTGTCAGAGACAGTGCGATTGGCACAGGACAGAGCAGAGTTTAGGGCTGTTGTGCATAGGTTCGCTATGAGTCGCAAGCGACTCGACAGCCCATAACAACAACAACAACATCATTAATATCACACAAAAGCAAAATCCTGCTGAAGATTATCCAGAAACAACTCAGAACAGAAGAGGTCACAGTAATAGAGACATTATTGCCAATTTCAGATGGATCTTGGCAGGATGCAAAGAGTACAAGAGGGATATCTACCTGTGTTCCAGTGACCTTGCAAAGGCATTTGACTGTGCGGATCACAACAAATTGTGGTTAACCTAGAAGAGAAAGGGAATCCCAGAACACATGATTTTGCTTATGCAAAATCCTATACCTGGACCAGGAATCAGTCTTCAGAACAGAACAGGAAAACACTGCATGTTTCAAAATCAGGAAGCGAGTATGTCAGGCATGCATTCTGTCTCCATATACCTTTTCAATCTATATGTAAAACAGATCATTGGGGAAGCTGGGCTTTATGGGGAATGTGGCATCAAGATGGAGGAAGACTCATCAACAATCTATTTTATGCAGGTGGCACAACCTTGCTTGCTGAAATTGAAGAGGACCGGAAGCACTTGCTGCAAAAGGTGAAGGACTGTAGTGTTACATATGGACTGAAACTCAACATTAAGAAGACAAAGAGTCTCAACACTGGGCCAATTTGCAGCACCAGGATAAATGGAGAAAAGACTGAGGCTGTTAACAGTTACAGCTTGCTTGGCTCCAAAATCAACACTCTTGAAACCAGCAGTAAGGAAATCAAAAGACAAATTGCATCAGGTAAATCTGCTGTCAGGTATCTTTCCAGATTGCTGAGAAGCAACGATGTCTGTCTGGAGACTAAGGTACACCAGATCCAGGCCATGGTCTTTGCAATTACTTGCTATGCATCAGAGAGCTGGACAAGGACTAAGGATGACAGAAGAATTGATGCTTATGAGTTGAGGTGCTAGAGAAGAGTCTTGAACATACCATGGACCGCCAAGAAAACAAATAGGTCTGTCTTGGAGAGGGTGAAACCTACTTTCTTCTATAGGCTAGGATTTTGAGGCTCTGTCTCATATACTTTGGGCACATGGCCAGGTGGGACTAATCCTTGGAGAAGGACATCATGCTCGGAAGGGTGGAGGGACAACATAGGAGAGGAAGATCCAGGAAGAGACGGATTGATACAGTAACTGGGGCAATGGGGGTCAGTGTGTCATAGTAAGACTGGCTCAAGACAGGGCAGGCTTCAAAGCTGTTGTACATAGGGTCACTACGACTCGCAGGCAACTCGACAGCACCTAACAAGAAAACAAAAGTTGACCAAAAAGCAACAGTATGATAAAGAGAGAAAAGCTGAAGTCAAATATTTCCTTTTACTTTAATCTACAATTAACACTCATTGAATCTGTAATGAAGAAATCAAATGATGTACCACAATGGACAAATCTGCTACCAGCAATCTCTTCGAAATACTAAAAAGTAACCATGTCACTTCAAAGACAAAGGTGTACCTGGCCCAACCCACAGGATTTTCAATTAGATCATATGAATGTGAGAGTAGGACAATGAATAAGGTAGATCAAAGAAGAATCTATGCCTTTGAATTGTGCTCTTAGTGAAGAACAATGAACATAACATGGACTGCCAAAAGAACAGACAAATCTATCTCGGAAGTAGTACATCAGGAACCTCCTCAGAAGTATATTTTGAGTATGTTATCAGAAAGACCGGACCCTGGAGAAAGGTATTAATCATACTTGATAAAGTAAGTCAATGAAAATGAGAAAGATACACAAAGAGACACACTTACAAAGAAGTTACAATAATAGTCTTAAGCACAAAAGCAACTGTCAAGATGAAAAAGGATCTGGTAGTGTTTGATTCTGTTGTCTACAGAGTCATCATGAGTCAGAGCTGACCCAGCACCACCTAAGAAACTTCACAGGTTTAGCTCCTCTAAGGAGCCTATTTTAAGACAGTACATTTTAGGAAATGTGAAAAATGTTCCAAGTAGACAATTCTACCAACCATATAACTAATTTCCAACACAGGAAACGACAAATCAAATTTTTCACAAAACATTTTCAAACTTTCTAGAAAGTAAATGGAAAAGACAGAACTCCCTTTTAAGAATCAGGCCTTTATGAAACAACTAAAATATACCTAACTACACTGTGCATAAGGAGCTCTGGTGAGATAGTATTTAAGAATTGCATACTTAACCCAAAATTCACAGTTCAAATTCATCAGCTGCTCCACAAGAGAAAAATGGGCAATCTCAACCCAAGCAATTTACTGCTTCATTGTACAGCTTCATTGATTAGACTATTACATCTATCCTTCCCCTCTTTTGACTTACCTCTTTGCTTGGTGACTGAATATAAGTTTCTTTTATTTCAGATTGTGAATGGGAGATCTGTCTTATAGACTCTGTGCTAAAATCATTGGGAAGACCTAAAAGAAAATAATAACATTTTTAAAAATTGAAAGATGTTATTTCCACTAGTCATAATTAAGAACAATCTTCTATGATATGAAAGTATATATTCTTCTTTTTGTAAATTTAATTTAAATAAACAAAAATCAATATTCACACATAATTGACAGCCTCAAGAAATGGGAAGAGATCATCACTCTTTATTATTTGGTTTGCCTGTTTTCTTATTACAATATTTTCTAAAATGACTATTTCTGAAAGTGGAAATGACTGAACAATATGATTAATATGACATGAAGGAAAATATTGCTAAAGATCATTCCATTATGGCTAGAAGAGAACACAAAGAACTGCCAGATTTGGAAGGTGGATTTAGAAGAGGCTGTGACACCAGAGATAACACTGCTGGTGTCACATGAATCCTGGCTGAAAGCAAAGAATACCAGAACAATGTCCATTTATGTTTTATTAACTTTGCAAAGGCTTTTGACTATATGGAGCATAACAAATTAAAGCTAACACTGGGGAAAATGGGGGGGAGGGTGTTCGTGCAAACCTATAATTAGACCAACAAGCAATTGTGTGAACAGAGAAAGGAAACAATGAATGGTTTAAAATTAGGAAAGGTTTGTATCAGGTTTCTATTTCTTTCTATACCTATTTAATCTGTATACTATGAGTCGTAGGCAACTTGATGGCACATAACAACAACAACAACACTTAGCAAAGTATCCAAGAAGCTGGATACTATGAAGAAAAGTGTGGCATCAGGATTCACCTGTTTGTTATGGAGATGACACACCTTGTTTGCTGAATTTGAGAAAGACTTAAAGCACTTGCTGCAGAAGATAAACTCTGGAGATCCAAGATAGTGGCCTTCCACAGACTTCGGCTTATTGATAATTGAACACTTAAACAGCTGATGACTAGCCCTCAGTGAAGATCGAGGCTCAACAACAGGAATTCAAGGATTCCCAAGGAGAAATGGGTGAGTCTCATGGCT
>NW_006400192.1:845299-849016 GCF_000299155.1 Elephantulus edwardii | reverse complement strand
TAGGGGCAATTGGAGGGGGAGTATACCAGCCAGCTCCTGGGGGGTGTTGCCCTGCTCGGGATGGGCTGCCCTCGGCCCCCGGCTCGGGGTGAGCCATCATGGCCCTCTGCCCGGGGCGGGCTGCCCTCGGCCCTTGGCTCGGGGCGAGCCGTTGCAGCCCTTAGGGTGAGCTCCTCAGTTCCCAGATAGTGCCATTGTCCCCAGATTGACCCCTGGGTGGGGAAGGAGGAAAAAAAAGAATGCCTAGGGTATCCAATGTTATCTAGGCCACCTTCTGCCACCCTCCCCCCCAGTAAACCTGAAAGCAACACCCTCAAAGTCCTTCTATTTGTAACTCACAAGTTTGTTCTATTTTTGCTCCCTTTCCTATAGGTAACCTTAACTCTGAGTTTTACTGCAGAATTGGCCCTGAACCCAGTACCAGTGACAAAAAGGAAATACAACTGACAGCTAAGGAAGCAAAGGAGGATGGAGCCTCTCGGTTCAACCAGCCATCCCCACTGGACCCACCTGGGAAAACACTTTGCAGTCCAGAGGGGAGCAAATGACAGGAAAATATCTTCTACCAGAGCAAGAAGGCAAGCAGCTTTAACCCAAGACCACCAGTAAGGTGATAAAGAGTCCTCCCTTCCCCCCTTTACATCTATGCCCCTGTTCAGCATGAAGAAGCCAGAGAGTCTGCATCTAATTCCCAAATCAATAAGACAGTTGGTTTAATTACCATTGGAAAATGCTTGTCATTCCTCTGTAGTATCTGATCCCCTCTAGACCCTCATCATTTCCTTCACCTGCTCCACCCCACCGGCCAAACTGTGCAGCTCTGCAACTGCATCCTGGCCCATCCTCACCTTTATGCCCCCAACCCTCACCTCCTTGTACCCCCAATATGTTTTTCCCAATAAAAAAAAGAGAGAGAGAAAAAAAGAAGATAAACTCTGCAATCTTCAATATGGATTGCACATAAATGTCAAGGGAAAAAAATCCTCACCAATGGATCTATGGTCAACATTATGATGGCTGGAGAAAGGGTTGACACTGTTAACAACTACATTTTATTTGAATCTACAATCAATACACTGAATACCAGCAGTCAGATCAGAAGACATATTGCACTGGGAAAATCTGTAGTGAGGGTGGTGGTTGTTGTTGTTGTTGTTGTTGTTGTTGTTGTTATGTACCGCCGAGTCACCTGCGACTCATAGCGAGTCTATGTACAACCGCCCTAAACCCTGCTCTATCTTGTGCCAACCTCACAGTCTCTGACACACCCACCCCAATTACCCCAGTCACTGAATCAATCCACCTCATAGAGCATCTTCTCCTGTGCTGTCCTTCCACCCTCTCAAGTATGACATCTTTCTCGAAGGAGTGGTCCCTCCTTGCAACATGTCCAAAGTAAGTTAGATGAAGCTGCAGAATCCTTGCCTCCATGAAGCAGCCTGGTTTAACCCTCTCTAGGAGGAACTTGTTCATTTTCTTAGCAGTGCATGGTATATGCAACACTCTTCTCCAACACCACAGCTCAAAGGCATCAATTCTCCTTCTATCCTCCCTACTAATAGTCCAGCTTTCTGATCCATAGTAAATGACTGCAAAGACTATGGCCTGTGTCAGGTGCACCTTAGTCTCCAGAGTGACACCTTGCTCTTCAGTACTTTGGAGAGGCCCCTAACAGCTGACTTTCACATCACAATAAATCTTTTAATTTTCTGACAGGTACTGAATATCCCATGCGCAAAACCCCAAAAGAACAAACAGATATATCTTAGAGAAGGTACAATAGGGTGCTCCTAGGAAACAGGGATGATTTTATCTGACATTCTTTATATTGTTTCTTGGAGAAGGACATCATTCTTGGAAAGGTGAGGGGGAAGCGAAAGAGATGAAGACACTGAACCAGACTGACTGACACCAGGACTACAGTGATGGACGTGATTGTGAAAGAGATTATGAGAGGTTGGCACAAGATAGGACAGGGTTCAGATCTATTGTTAATAGGGTCACTATGAGTTGTACTCTACTTGATGGCACCTGACAGCAATATCAATAACTAGTTCACTGAATATTTTCTATTTTTAAAACATGAATTACTCATAAATCTTTTTGCAGGTTTTATGACTGTAAAAAATAAAATGTGTTAAAAAAAAAAAACAATAGGGGAGCTCTGGTGGCCTAGTGGCAAGGAGCTGCAACTACAATCCCAGAGGCTCACGGTTCGAATCCACCAGATGCTCTGCCGGGGAAGGGACAATCCCCACCTGTACCAGTCAGATCTGATTTGACAGTACACTCACACACAAAAATAATAAAATAAAATAAGAATAAAATGTGTAATTGGAGGAAAGTTTTATAAATTTTAAAATGTTCTTTAAATATTGCATTTTATAACTTTATATAATCTAGTAAAAGTGATTGGTTAGGTAAAACAACAACAACAAAAAAATACATCTTTAATATGGATGGCTTCTCAGTGTCAAGAAAACAAAACGTTCTCACCAACATATTGATATGCTAGAGCATAATAGATGGAGAAAAGACTGAAGGTCAACAACTTCATTTTAGTTGGATCCACAATCAATACACTTGGTACAAGCAGTCACATTTACTTTACCAGGAAGGTCTGCAGTCAGGGACCTTTCAAAATCATTTTGAAGCAATGATGTCTGTTTGAAAAGTAAGGAGTGCTTGGTTGGCTAAGGCCATGGTCTTTATAATCACTTGCTATGCTGCTGAGAGCTGACAATGAATGAAGATGACAGAAGAAGAACTGATGTCTTTGAACTGCAGTGTTGAAAAAGAGTACTGAATGTCCATGGACTGCCAAACGAACAAACATATATGCATTGGAGAAGGTGCAGCCAGAGTGCTGTATGGAAGTAAAGATGATTTTAAAAAAAACATTCTTTGGGCATGTTGCTATTCCCTGGAAAGGGGCATCACGCTTGGAAAAGTGGAGGACTGATGAAAGAGAGAAAGACCCTCAATCAGAGTTGGATGGACACAGTTACTACAACAATGGACTCTGAGGATTGCACAAGATAAGACTAGGTTCAGATCTGTCATTCATAGGGCTGCTATGAGCAGTACTAAACTCAGCATCACCTAGTAACAACAATAACTCTTCTCAATACGGTAATCATAAAAAAGTTTCAATCTATGTGTAAATCTTTCCTTGACATTTTATAATAGCGAGTTCATGCATCTGTCCTTTGGTGAGAGAATTATTTCACACAGCATAATATGCCGCAATTCATCCATAATATACCATTTTAAAAATTATTCTTTACTGTTTAATATTATATAAGATTATACTGGGTGTCTGTATTCTATTTACCCATTTATCTGTTGATGGGCCCTTATTACCATCTCTGCTATTATAAATAATACAGCAAGATCCTGGAACTGTAAAAAGGTCAGCCACTGGGGAGGCAAAGGCACCTATCCTCCATTAACTTCATCCAGCAGAAGAGTCCCCATCCACAACACAAAATGGATTCCTGTAGCCAGGAAATGAAAAAACGTATTGCGATGGGAAAGTCTCGGTTAGGGACGTCTCCAAAATACTCAAGAGCAACAGTGTCTCTCTGGAGACTAAGGTGCGCCTGATACAGGCCATGGTTTTTGCAATAACTTGTTATGCATCAGAGAGTTGGACAATGACTAGGGAGGATAGAAGGAGAATTGATGCCTTTGAGCTGTGGTGCTGGAGAAGAGTAT
>NW_006400192.1:839073-842372 GCF_000299155.1 Elephantulus edwardii | reverse complement strand
AAGCTTTCTTGGCTTCTGTGATTCCAAACACGTCAACTGCTGACATTTATTTTTCTTTTGACCAGTGTCTCTTAAGTTTAGTTGTACTGTCTCCAAGGGAAGGTGACGTGTCCTGTAGAACTCCTGTGTAGATTATGTTTTCCTTTCTGGCTCGAGGGCCCACCGGTTTTTCCTGTGTACTTTTGAAAGATGCCTCTTCGTTATTATCTGAGGTGACTTTCCCCTGTGCACAGCTTCCAGGCTTCCCTTCCGCCCAGGAGCACGTTCTCCCTGTCTTCAGCATCTCTTCCCACAGGTTTTTCTTAGTCCTGTCAATTATGGTGCCTTCCTCATAGTCCACTGGTAAGCTATGGCAAAGGCTCCTGCTTCTGACTCCAGCTCCGTGGTGTGGAAGTCTATGATTTATTTCTATTTCACTGAGGTTTTGGTTCTCGCTGCTGCTGTTGCTACAGTCAGCTCTGTCACTGTCTAATGCAGGAATCTCTCTGGCTCCAAAGCAAAAGAACGGCATTCTCTGCTTTTTCTTTCTTGCTAGTAGTTAGACTCTCATTTTGGGCCTATAACTTGCTCAATTTAAGCCTGTGAAATGGCAAGACCAACTAATTCCCTCATTAGTAGTCTACACATTCTTGTTTTCATTTTTCCACTCAAAAATATCATTCACATATTCACATCATTGGTTTGCTCCCATCCGGCCATGTGGAAAAAGTCAAAGAACTGGAAAAGCAATTTTGATCAACCCACTGCATAACAGGATTATATTCTATTTTTACTTGTAACTTTTTAGTGCCACATTGTTTTGCACAAAATAGTTGTACCATTTTAGTCTCACCAACAGTGTACAAGATTTCTAATTTCTCCATACTCTCATCGCCCATATTCTCTCTTACTGAAAGTTGCTATCATTGTAGGATCAAATTGGTATCTTAATATCCAGGGCATTTGTTCCTTTATTTGTTGGTCATCTTAATGTCTTTCTTGGTATAGCATCTTTTAATGTACTCTGTGCATTATTAAATTGGATTATTTGTCTTTTTATTGTTGATGTGCTAGAGTCTTCTACATATTTGAAATTTTATTGCCAAATTTATTGCCCCTATTTTTAGATTCTCATTTTAATCTTTCAGAGAAGTTATTTGACGTACATAAAGACTGAATACTCAGAAGGCCTCAATCATCTATTTTATATTCTGTTAATATTTTGGTATCTGGAATCAGTCAATCTAGGAATGTTGGTACCTCTTGCCAGTCAAGAAATAGTAACAGGTGAGATATCTGGCCAGGGAGAGCCATTGCACCAGCCCCAAGAGATGGAGTGTGCTTGCACATTCAAATATGGGGACAGCATACACTCATCATTAGATTCACAGGAAAGCCCAGGTAAGGATAGTTCTGCAAAACTACAAAATGGTCAGGAACAAGACCCCTAGTCAGGGATAATGTCTCTACCAGTCCAGCAGATGACTTTAGGTTGTTCACCAGTTCAGAACCCTAAAACGTGGAAAGTTTAAGTACTTTCAGTGAAAGAATGGCATGCACCCAGCACCAGATTCATAGCAGCACTCCATCAGGGAAATTTTCTGCCAAATCAAGAAGAGACTAGAGTTAAGGTAACACCACATCAGAGATGGTGTCCCTGCCAGGCCAGGAGATGCCTACAGAATATACAGCCATTAAGGTATAATGTACTCTGCCAACACTATGAGGGAAAACACAAACCTCTCCAAAATTTGTGATGGAATATATCAATACAAGATTCACAGGGGCACCCTGAGAGGGTGGTTTCTGCCAACTTAGAAGATGACCATGGTCAGAGACAGTGCCTCTGATCATCCAGGAGAACAATGCAAATCAAGCACCCATTCATAACAGTGCATTTTCTTTTTAAGAAATTCCACAGTCACAAGTGTTAACTTTTCCTAGGAACATATTCTCATATATGTTCTCAAATTCTACTTTTAATTCAATATTGTAAATAATAACTGACTCAGAACAGGGTAGACATCACAGCTGTTGTACTTAAGGTCTCTATGAGTCACAGGCAACTCGACGACACATAACAGCAGTTTATGAATTAGTATAAAGTTTAATTAAAAATTACTGACATCATCGTAAATTCACATGCAACTGTAAAAATAATATATAAATCCTTTGTATACTTTATACAGGTCCCTCAACTGTAACAGTTGAAAAACTACAGAATAATAACATGACCAAAAAACTTATATTGACACAATCCATCTATCATTATTGCCGACTGGCTTTGGAGGTGGAGAGTGCACACACCTCCAAACATGCAGATGGCATTCTGCCAATCCAGGTGTTTCTCTCAACCCAGGAGATGGCTAGAGGCAGTATTTCCAGTTAAAGATAGTACATCTGCCAGCCCAGGAAATGGTTGCAGGCAGGATATCCATTTCCAGATGGCACATCCCAATGGCCTTTAGTGCATGCACCTCTAAACAAGAGGAAGCCTGACTCAAAAGGCCTATCTAGAGCCCTCAGGTAGAGCAGGGGCATTATAATGGTAAATATTATCCACCAGATGGGTGACCATGAGGGACAGTCACTCTTCTGATCACGAAGTGGTTATAAAGAATAAAAGATGGCACTATTATGGTCATCACTCAGTCACCTGAGTGTGCTGCAACAGTTGTGGGTTCCTGTCTCAATCAGAAAGCTGCTTATAAAAATGCAAAACCTATACTGTTTCAGTCCCTTCACAATTTACCACTCCATCTTTCTCCTTATTCAATGTCTCCATTCAGTCTTTTTCAGATAGTATTTGAAATACTGTTTTCATCACTTTCCTTGAAATTTAGAGTTCCAAGATTATCCATATGATATATTGCCATCTTTATTGGAGAGGATTTGGACAAGCATCTGTATATTTCACCAGCTTGTTTAAAGGGTTCACTATAATTATTTATTTGTCAATTGCTATGCTGTCAATTCCTGAGCCTTTTTTTTTTACCAATTCTTTCAGAGCAGCTTGAATATCCTCATCACTACAGGCTCTTGCTCACATGTTGTTTCATAATATTCTCCTGTATCAGCCAATTCCATTTGGCACAGTGACTCTATATATTCCTGCCTTCTTCGTGTAATGCTTCCTGGATTCATTTAATATTCTGCTCCATGCATCCTTAAGCATTGCAACTTGGAGCTTAAATATGTTCTTCACCTCCTTCAGATTAAGAAATACTGAGAAAGTTCAGCCCTTTTGATTTTCTGAATCGAGCTCTTTGCAAATTTTATTATAATACTTCACTCTTTCTTCCTCAGCTGCCCCCTTTGAA
>NW_006400192.1:836798-838665 GCF_000299155.1 Elephantulus edwardii | reverse complement strand
CTGTCCTCCCGAGTCATTGACCAACTCTCTGATGCATAACAAGCGATGGCAAAGACCATGGCCTGTATCAGGCACACCTTAGTATCCAGAGAGACACCGTTACTCCTGAGTACTTTAGAGAGGTCCCTAACAGCAGACTTTCCCATTGCAATACGCTTTTTGGATTCCTGACTGCTGGTGCCAAGAGTGTTGACTGTGGAGCCGGGCAAACTGTAGCTGTGAACAATCTCAATCTCTTCGCCATCCATCCTGACGCTGCCAATTGGTCCAATGGTCAGAATCTTTGTCTTCTTGACGTTGAGCCTCAGTCCATACTGAAGGCTGCAGTCCTTGACCATTCGCAGCAAGTGCATGAGGTCCTCCTCAGTTTCAGCAAGCAGGGTTGTGTCATCTGCTAACGCAGATTGTTAATAGATCTTCCACCAATCCTGATACCACAATTCTCCTCATAGAGCCCAGCCTCTCGGATAATCTGCTCTGTATGCATGCATGCAAACATACATACATACATACATATATATGCTGTGGCTGTTGTTTTGTGCCATCGAGTCGCTTGCGATTCATAGCGACCCTATGTACAACAGCCCTAAACCCTGCTCTATCATGTGCCAATCTCACTGCCTCTGACACACCCATCCCGATTACCCCAGTCACTGAATCAATCCACCTCAAAGAGGGTCTTCCCCTCCTGCGCTGTATAAACATATATATATGTATTTGGTTTCACACAATTCTTCATTCACATTATGTTTCATACAATCATTCACATGCATTGTTTTATAAAATTAATCACCAATGGACCTTGCCCCTCATTACCCCGTATTTTCACCCCGATCCTTCCCATCACTTCCTTCAGCCACTTCCTCCACCCATCAAACTGTATAGCTCCTTAACGTCTTGATTTCATCCATTTGCTTTGGCTTCTTTTTTTTTTATTAATTTTAATAAACATTTACAGAGATTTTGGATTTCCATTCATTCATTGTCGAACTTTTCTCCCTGCCCACATGCCCCACCAGTTCACTACCCTCTCAAAAAAGAAAAAAAAAAATTCCTTCATTGGTATAAAATTCCCCCATCCGTTCCCCGCCATCCCCCGCCCCGAGTACGATTCTCTATGCAACATTAACTATGGATTCCTATGCTAACCATAAGGTTGTTGTTGTTGTTGTTGTTGTTATGTGCCGTCAAGTGGCTTGTGACTCATAGCGACCCTATGTACAACAGCCGAAAACTCTGCTCTCTCCTGTGCCAATTGCACTGTCTCTGACACTCCCATCATGATTATCCCAGTCACTGAATCAATCCACCTCATAGAGGGCCTTCCCCTTCTGCACCGTCCCTCCACCCTCCCAAGCATAATATCCTTCTCCAAGGACCGGTCTCTCCTCACAACATGTCCTAAGTATGTTAGACGGAGCCTCAGAATCCTTCCCTCCAAGGAGCCACCCGGTTTAACCCTTTCCAGGACGAATCTGTTTGTATTCCTAGCAGTCCATGGTATTCTCAATGCGCTTCTCCACCACCACAGCTCAAAAGCATCAATTCTCCTTCCATCTTCTTTGGTCACTGCCCAACTTTGTGATGCATAACAAGTGATAGCAAAGACCATGGACTGTATCAAACGCACCTTAGTCTCCAGAGAGACATCACTGCTCTTCAGAACTTTGGAGAGGTCCCTAAGAGCAGACTTTCCCATAGCAACGCGCCTTTTAATTTCCTGGCTACTGATGCCAAGAGTGTTGACTATGGAGCCAAGCAAACTGAAGCTGTAAACAATCTCAATCTCTTCACCATCCATCGTGAAGCTGCCAATTGGTCCAGTGGTGAGAATCTTTGTCTTCTTGACATTGAGCCTCAATCCATA
>NW_006400192.1:826135-832641 GCF_000299155.1 Elephantulus edwardii | reverse complement strand
TTGTTTATAGTTTCAATTGTTTTTCTATTTTCTATTTCATTTATTTCTGCTCTAATTTTTATAATTTCAGTTTTTTTAGAGGGTGTCGGGTTTTCTTGCTGTTCTTTTTTCACTGGAGATGTTGGTTTAGAGAGTCAATGGTCTGTTTTTCTTGCCATTTGATGTGTTTCCTTATTGCTATAAATTAACCTCTGATTACTGCTTTGGCTGTTTCCCAGAGGTTTTGGTAAGTGGTGTTTTCATTGTCATTTGTTTCAAGAAACTTTTTAATTTCATTTTTCCTTTCTTGTAGAACCCAGTCATGTTGAAGCAAGGTGTTGTTCAGCTTCCAGATGTATGGTTTTTTTCTCCTTTATCCTCTTGTTATTAATTTCTAATTTTGTAGCATTATGGCCTGAGAAAATGCTTTGAATTATTTCTATGTTTTTGAATTTACTGATGCTTGCCTTGTGACCTAAAATGTGATCTATTCTGGAGGCTGTTCCATGCACATTGGAGAAGAAGGTATACTGTGTTTTTTGGGGGTGCATTAGCCTATTATCTATGAGGTCAAGATGGTTTATTGTGTAGTTTAATTCTTGAGCATCTTTGTTGAGTTTTTTCCTGGTAGTTCTATCTTTTCTTGAGAGAGGTGTATTGAACTCTCCAACTACTGTCGTAGTGCTATTTCCTTTTTTTAGTTAATGTTTAATATATTTTGCAGGTCTTTCATTTGGTGCACAGATATTTATTATTGTTATGTCTTCTTGTTCTATTGACCCTTTAATCATTATGTAGTGACCCTGCTCATCCTTTGTGATGGTTTTTGCTTTGAAATTTATTTTATCGGAGATTAAAATTGTTACTCCTGCTTTTTTCTGGTTGCCATTTGCCTGGTATATTTTTTCCCATCCTTTTATTTTTAATCTTTCTTTATCTTCACTTTTTAGGTGTGTCTCTTGTAGACAGTATACTGATGGATTTTGGGTTTTTATCAAATATGCTATTCTTCTTCTCTTCAATGGTGTATTGAATCCATTCACATTCAGTGTGAGTATTGAAGGCAGGGTTTTATTGCTATCATTTTGTTGAATTCTTTTTGGTGTTGTTGCTAGTTACTTTGGTCCATGCTGCTGTCTGTGTTAACTCTGTAAGAATGAGATCTCTCAGTGTTTCCTGCAATGCTGGTCTTGTTTTTACAAACTCTCTTAGGTTCTGTTTTTCTGGGAATATCTTGATCTCTCCTTCATATTTGATGGATAATTTTGCTGGGTACAGTATTCTTGGTTGACAGTTGCGTTCTTTAAGAGTGTTTGATATATGTCTTTCCATTCTCTTCTTGCACGCATGGTTTCTGCTGAGAAATCAGCACTTAATCTTATCTGTTCTCCTTTGTAGGTTAATCTTTGTTTCTCTCTTGCTGCTTTCAGGATTTTCTCCTTAACTTTGGTTCTGGCAAATTTAACTATGATATGCCTTGGTGTTTTTCTTTTGGGGTCTATTCTATATGGTGTTCACTCAGCTTCTTGAATATATATTCTCTCATTCTTCATTATGCCTGGGAAGTTTTCCTCTAGTAATTCTTCCACAACTTTTTTGGTGTTTTTATTTGCTTCTGCCTGTTCTGGGACTCCAATGATGCGCACTGCTATTTCTCTTGATGGTGTTCCACATTATTCTTAGATTTTCTTCTTTTTCCTTCCTTTTTTATTCTGCTTTTTGCTCTAGCAGATCAGTGGTGACAATTCTTTTATTTCACTGGTTCTGTGTTCTATATCTTCAATTCTATTTATGTGTCCCTCCATCATGTTGACAGCATCTGAAACATTGGACCTCATATTTTGGATCATGGTTTCTTGTTTTTCCAGTGTCTCTAATGCTTTGTTTGTTTTCTCTGCATTGTTCTGGATTGTTGTGTTTTTAGCTCCTTCTGGTTTTTGCTTGTAGCATCCTGTAGTTATTCGAGTTTGTCTTTCATCCATTGAAAATATTCAACCATTGTTCTTTTAAATTCTGTGCCAGAAAGTTCCATCAGACTTTCTGGTTTTAGGAAATCCACTGCTACTGTGTCAACCTTTGTTGGTAACATCTTGTTTTGCGTTTGTGCAGTGTGTAGGGTAGCTTGTTTCTCGAGACATTGATATATTCTTAATCTGAAGACAATTTCTCTGAATTTCTAACTCAAGGAAAAGGTCAGTTCAGAGCCTGTGAGAGCAGTCTTTTGTAGGTAAGTCAGATCCAAGTGCTCTGGATTAAAGGCAGATTGATTGACTGGTCGTGTAGGCGCAGGTGTGGAGCCAAATGGGGTGAGGCAGGCAAGGAGGTGAAATAATCACCAGGGTGGGTCAACCATTTGAGAGACCTTACTCAGACCTTAGCTGCCCAGGTGTGCTCACAATTGAGGTCCCTGATCACATTCCAGCTGTCCGTCTCCTAGTCAGCAGTTCTCACTCAGTGGCCCCTACCCAGCGGCACTACCCAATGACCCAGTGGCCCCTGCCCGAGCAGAGTCCTTGGTCTAGCAGGACCAGTGAAGACTCAGTCAAATTTCCGTAAAGCAGTACGGGTTTAAGATCCTGTGGTTCCTAAAACTATTTGTATCAAGAAAAGTTCTTTTTAGAATTCCTATTGTCCGCGTCAAACAACAGACCCACTGGGTCTTAGTGGGGCTTAAGAGAATTCAGCCAATTTCCCCACTAAGCTTTCCCCTTTCAAATGTGTCCAGCAGCTTCTGGCTTTTGCTGATCCGAAATGCACACTGAAATGCGGACCGGAGTGCAACCCAGGCAGTGTTCATACAGTTGAGTCTAATCCATCAAAAGTTCTTATTCAAATTCTTACTGTCCACATCACGCAACAGACCCACTGGGCCTTAGTGGGGCTTTAGAGAATTCAGCCAATTTCCCCACCAAGGTTAACCTTTTCAGATGGGTCCCTCAGAAGCTCGGCTTGCAGTTTCCGGCTTTTGCCAATCCCCCGTGCGGACGGACCAAACTGTGGCCCAGAATGCAACTGAGACTATGTGCTCGTTCTGAGTCTAATCCAGCAGAAGTTCTGATTCAAATTCCTACTGTCCACGTCGCGCAACAGACCCACTGGGTCTTAGTGGTGCTTAAGAGAATTAAGTCAATTTCCCCACTAAGTTTTCTCCTTTCAAATGGGTCCCATGGCAGCTCATCTAGTGGCTTCAGGTTTTTGCCGAGTCCACACAGAGGCTGTGTTCTTACAGTTCCAGTACTAGAGGTTTCAACAAAAGTTATGCTTCAATTCCTAACTGTCCACGCAGTGCAACAGACCTGCCAGGTTTTAGTGAGGATAAAGAGAATTCAGTCAATTTCCCCACTAACCTTTTGCCTTTCAGGTGAGTCCCAAAGCAGGTCAGTTAGTGGGTTCCAGCTTTTGCCTGGCCTGCAACAGGACCACATCGTGTCAGGGTGTTAAGTTTTAATAGTTTCTAAAATAATGTGTTAACAAAAGTTCTGATTCAAATTCCTACTGTTCACATCATGCTGTGATGGTCTGTCTCTATAGAGCATGAAGTGCTCTCTAGTGTCCTGTCTTTATGAAGCTTGCTATCCCTCTGGCTCTTCACATTGTACTCTCCACCACTGCCATCTTCCCAGTCCATCTGCTTTGGCTTCTTGATATTCTAGTATAATATTCAGAGTCTCTTCTGACATCCATCTTGGTCTTTTTTTTCCCCTCTGTCTTTGTAAAGACCTTTTGCATTTTTCATTTGGATAATATTCTTGATATCCTCCCGAAGTTCATCTGGTCTTTGTTCACTGGTATTCAAGGCCTCAAACCTGTTCCTCAGATTCAGGAGAGATAGACTCAAGGTCAAATTTTGGTTCTTGTAGATTTGATTTAACCTTCTTTAGCTTTAATTTGAACTTGCATAAGAGCAGTTAATGGTGTGTTCCACAATTAGCAGCTGGCCTAGTTTTCACAGCTGATAGAGCTTCTTCATTGAGTTTGTTCACAGATGTAACTGATCTGATCATGCACATACCATCAGGAAATTCGTGTGTACAGTCTGAGTCTATGTTACTTTTAAAAGGTATTTGCAATGAATAAATCATTAATTATACAGAATTCTATCATTCCATCTCCAATCTCATTTGTGTCACCAAGTCCATGTTTTCTGACTACTGACCACATTATGTTTCATACGAAACTTCCAAAACTGAGGAGGGTCTGAGGTATTTGCTGCAAAAGGTCAAGGACTGCAGCCTTCAATAAAGGCTGAAGCTCAACATCAAGAAAATAAAGACTCTCACCACTGGGCCAGCTAGCAGCATCATGACAGAGGGTGAAGAGATTGAAATTACAACAAAACTATAGTAATTTAGTGTGAACTAAAAGGAATGACAGTTTTGCTAATATCAACCTAGAAGGTTCATGAAAGTACACAAGAGAATTGATATGCATCAAAATTTCTGGGGAAATATTTTACATATGTTTAAATACTAGAACATGTTTGCTAATAATTACTATGACAAAAATAATCTTACTTTTTTCTTCAAAGTAGTCTTGTACAATTTCCAGTATGTTCCGGCCCTCCTCCACATTAATATCAAGTATCCTAATAAAATAGAAAAAAGAAAAAATATATTTCATTTCCAAAAGAAATGTTATCATTTACTTTGAATATTTCATACCTAATTTTTGTTGTATGTACTAACAAGGTGGAACCAACTCCAGAACGTTTTCAGAGGCTGTAAATCACATGAGAAGAATGCCCATCTTTCACCCACAGAGAAGCTAGTCGATTCAAACCACATGCCTCTGGATAGGTTTGCAACCTAAAGAGTGCAACTCCTTAACACTATACCATGTTAACTTACCTGCTGGAAAAAAAAATGTTTACTCACCTACCAGAAAAAATGGCACCTTTACAAGAAACATAAAAACATGAGGGTCCAAACAATTCTAGAAAACGATGTGAAACAAAGTACACTTATATATCAATGAAAATATTGATTGATTGAATAGACATGCCTAAAATTGTTTTAGATACTTCTGTATCTCAATAACACAATTTTTAAACAAATCAAATCAGTCCTGAGACTTTTCCAGATAAGAAAGTATACTCACAAGTGTTAACTTTTCTTAGGAACACATTCCTATATTTGTGCTCAAATTGTAATTCACTACAAGAATAGTAACAAGTTATTAATTAGTATAAAAATGTAACTTAAAAAATCATGAACATCATTATAAATTTGCATGCAGTTATAAAAATGGTGCAGAGAATGCTTGTACCCTTTATCCAGTTCCCACAACTGTAACATTTGAAAAACTATAATACCATAACCAAAATACTTATATTGTTACAATCCATCAGTCTTATTATTCAGACTTCCCCAGTTTTAACTGTATTCATCTATGCATATCAGTGTAGGTGCAATTAGTCCTATTCCATTTCAGAGATGTATTTTTATACATTATCACTAATAAAAACTCTAATTCCATCACAAGATCGCTCTGTTGCTCTCTTATAATCACACCAATTTCTCTATGTCACCTCCCTCTTTCTTCCCATTCCTCCCCACTATTTCTAAAATTGTGTTCTTTGAGAAATCATACCGTATATAACCTTTTAAAATGGTAAGCATAATTTTCTGGAGATTCAGCCAACTTGTTGGCTGAATATCATTTTTTAATTGTTGAGTAGTATTTCATGGTAGGTGCATACCACAGTGTGTAACCATTCACAATACAAGACACATGAGCTCAAATCAGTATAAATTTTTGATATGCAATATCACATAAAGAGCCTTTAGGAATATAGACCATAATCTCTTGTTATAACTATTCAGCTCTGAAAATTTAACTTGAAAGTTGCTGGATAGAATAAACTTACACTGACAAAAATAGGCCATCAATTTACTCAAGATTATGAGCCATATGCCTTTGGAGCTCATTTATCAAAAATAAATTCTATGATGAAGATCACAAAATTATCTAATTCAGTAACTCTCAAGAGATATAAGTGTTAAATTATCTTTCAAACTTTGTAGAAATACACATACTTAATCAAACCAACTGAACTGAGATTTTGGGGCTAATTAAAAATACCCTGATGAGTAAATTTTATTAACTATTAATGGAATTCTAACTTCTCATCTTACAGATGAGAAAAGTGAGATCTAAATAGGTGAAATAAACTCCTATGAACGAACCTAAAAACAGAATACAGTTCACAATTATAAATTTGGCCCTAGATGATACCCTAGGACATCAAACACCGCTGTACAGTTATATACACTGTTATCAGATGCCATCAAGCATGTTCCAACTCACAGTGACCCTGTGTATAACAAACAAAATAAATGCACTATCCTCACATTCACTGCTATGTTTGAGTTCACAGCTGATGTTATTGTGTCTATCTATCTTGATATAGCGACCCTATGTACAACAGCCCTAAACTGTGCTCTATCCCATGCCAATCTCATTGCCTCTGACACACCCATCCCGATTACCCCAGTCACTGAATCAATCCACCTCACAGAGGGTCTTCC
>NW_006400192.1:811905-821275 GCF_000299155.1 Elephantulus edwardii | reverse complement strand
CAGGATGGGTGTGTCGGAGGCAATGAGATTGGCACAGGATAGAGCAGGGTTTAGGGCTGTTGTACATAGGGTCACTATGAGTCGCAAATGACTCGACAGCACATAACAACAACAACGTAGGTCACAAACAAATTATGGCTAACATTGAAAAGATTGGAAATCTCAGAACACTTGATTATGCTCATGTGAAACCTACAGTCAGAACAGGAAGCAGTCGTACAAACAAAGCAAGAAAGTGTCAGGAGCCTGGCTAACTTGCAAAGCAAGATTAGCCTTGTACTGTAAAACCAGCAAGACTAATTCCATCTTGGCTAGAACATCTGCTTGGCAGTAAACAACTCAAGGAAGCAGGATGTTAATGAATAAGAGTGACCAAAGGTCTCAGACCTTAGGGAATGTTATCTACTGAAACTCTTTGTTTCTTAGAGCACTCAATAAGACATACTGGAAAACATCTTTGTATTGTGCTGAGGTCTGTGAGAGTTCATGTTTGACCTGAGAGTCAGTATCTCGGACGGAAAGAGATAATGCGATTGCTACTGCAGAGGTGCTTCTAAAAACCTATATATGCTTTTCAAAAAAGAAAGTCTTTTACTATTCATCATCAATGGGCAGTCTGTCTGAGTCTTCATTCAATCCTCATCCCTTCTCTCACAGAAATGTTTTGATATATTGAGGCTGGAGCTCGATAAAAAAGTACTGCAAGATTCAAAATCTAGAAAGGCATGCATCAGGGGTGTGTTCTTTCTCCGTATCTTTTCAACCTACAAGCAGAACAGGTCACCCAGCAGGCTGAACTTTATGAGGAGGAATATGGTACCAGGATTGGAGGAAGACTAATTAACAACCTGCATTATGCAGATAATACAACCTGGCTTGCAGAAACTGGGGAGGACCTGAAGAATTTTCTGTAGAAGGTCAAGGTCTGCAATCATCAATATGGATTGACATTCAACATCAAGAAAATAAAGATTCTCACCACTAGCCAACTGACAGTATCATGACAGATGGAGAACAGTTTGAAGTTGTTAACAATTTCATCTTGCTTGAATCCACAATCAACACTCTTGGCACCAGCAAGAAATAAAAAAGCCAAATTATTTTGGGAAAGTCTTTCAGGGACTTTTTAGAGTGCTAAGGAGCAACAATATCAATCTAGAAACCAAGATGTGCCTGGTCCAAGCCATAGTCTTCTTAATTACTTCCTATGCATCTGAGAGTTGGATAATAAACAAGGATGATAGAAGAATCTATGCCTTTAATCTGTGGTGCTGAAGAAGAGTACTGAACATACCTTGGACTGCCAAGAGAACAAACAGCTCTGTCGTGGAGAGGGTGAAATTAGGTTGCTCCTTGGAGGTAAGGATTGTGAAGTTCTGCCTCATATATTTTGGGCATGTTATTAAAAAGGACCAGTCTTTGGAGAAGAACATCATTCTTGGAAGGGTGGAGAGTAAGTGCAGAAGAGGAAGATCCAGGATGAGATGGATTGACAGCAATCTGTAGAGGCACATGTGCCAGAGACAGTGAGACTGGCTCAAGATAGGGTAGGGTTTAAGAGTAATTGTTTAGAGGGTTGCTATGAGCCATAGTTGGTTCAACAGCACATAACAACCATCCCCCATTCTTTTTATGCTAATAACATGTGCATTGTAAAAATTGTCTCCAATGCACAATCCTCCACAATGTATTTTCGTAAGAGCAGCAGACTCATTTTTTTTCATAGTAGTTGTTGTTGTCTGGAGCCTTCAAGTCAACTACAAATCAGCAAAGCTCTGGGCAGCAGTTCTGAACCTTGCCCTATCTTATGCCATCCTCAATATCTCTGATATGTTAAGAACACCAATGTCACACTCACTGAGTCAATAAATCTTCTGGAGGGTCTTCCTCTGACTTCTTCTCTCTCCTTCCCTCCACTTTTCCCAGCATGATGCTCTTTCCAAGGATTTGCCCCTCATGACATTATGTCCAAAGTATGTGAGATTAAGTTTAGGATCCTCTAAGGGATAAGTTTTAGGTACTCTCTAAGGGGTACCCTGAGGGCACTTATTCCAAGGTTTGTTTGCTCTTTTGGCAATTCAGTCCTCTACCCCAAAACACCATATTACATAAGCATCAATTCTCCCTTTATCATCCTTATTCACTGTCCAATTTTCAGATGTATGTTGTTGTTGTTGCTTTTAGGTGCCACTGAGTAGAGAAAAACGCATTGGGAGTCTACAACAACCCTGTCCTATCTTGTGCCTTCTCCTCATCTTTGACACAATTGAGGCCCCTGCTGCTGTCATTGTGTCAATCCATCTCTCTGAGTGTCCTCCTATCTTTCACTGACCTTTCCAAGCATAATATCCTTTTTCAAGGAATAGCCTCCCCTCCAACATACTCAAAAGTGAGATGAAACCTCACATAGCATTCTAGCTGCACTTTTCCCAAGACATCCCAGAAGCAATCAGACATTCATGTAGAAATTCCAGACACAATGTGGCCTTGAAACAAGATATTCTAGAAGCAACCAGTCTTTGAAGCAGACATCCCACACACAGTGTGCCCTTGAAACAGACATTCAGATGTATAGAAAGCAACTGAAAAGATCAAGGCTGGCAAAGAGGGCCAACTGAGTCTTTAAACTGACAACATTGCTCTTTAGCACTTTAAAGAAGTCCTGCACAGTAGATCTGCCTGATGAAACAATTATTTTGATTTCTTGACTAGTATTATCATTGATGTTGATTGTGGATCTAAGAAAAATGAAACCCTTAACAAGCTCAAGCTTTTCTCCATCTTTCATGATGTTGCCTATTGATCCAGTGATGAGAATTAATCTTAATCTTAGTGATGCTAAGATTTAATCAATATTGAAGGGAATGGACTTTAATCTTTCGCAGCTCAAGTCCTCTTCACATTCTGCAAGCAAGGTAGTGTCATTTGCACAATGCAGGCTGTTGATGATTCTGCTTCCAAGCCTGATACCACAATTTCTTCATATACTTCAGTTTCTTGTATGGAGGAAAAAAAGATACAACCCTGACACACACCATTTCTGATTTTTAAACATGCACTGTACCTGTGTTCTGTCTGGATGACAGGTTCTTGATCTATGTATAGGTTTCTCATAAACACAATTTCTGGGATTCCCTTAATTCTCATTATTATCCATATTTGGATGACCTACACAGTCAAATGTCTTTGTATAGTCAATAAAACACAAACATCTTCCTGGCATTCTCTGCTTTCTGTCAAGAGCAGCATTGATATCCCTCCTTTCACTGCCTGTTCTGAATCCAGCTTAAAATTCTAGCAGTCCTTTGCCAATACACTGTTCCTGCTGTTTTCAGTGTCTCTTCTGGCATCCACTTTGGTCTTTTCCTTCTCCCGTTTTTGTAATGATTTTTTTGCTTTCTTTATAGAAACTCATACGGTCTTTGGTTATGAGTGTTCAAAGCATCAAATCTCCTCCTGTGATAAGTTTTTAAATTCAGGTGGGATATAGCCAAAGTTACATGCTGGTTCTCAAAGCTTGTTTTCTTCTTCTTCAACCTCAGTTTGAACTTGCACATAAGTAACTGATGATCTGTTCCACAGTCAGCACCTAGCCTTCTTTTGATTGCTGTTAAAGAGCTTCTCCTATATGTCTATCCCCAGACACGGTAAATTTAATTCTTCTGTAGTCTACGCGATAAGGTCCAGGTGTATAGCTGCTATTTTTTTAAAAAAGTTATTTCCAATAAAGAAATAATTTTTGGATCAAATTATATCACTCAATCTCCAGTCTCATTTATGTCACCAAGACCATACATACTTTCCAATTACTTATCATTCCTTTTTTCCAACTTTCACATTCCAGCCACAAGCCGAGTGGCCTCACATTAAGTGCCATCAAGTTGAGGACAGTGATCCTGTGAACAACAGATTTGAACCCTCCCGTATGCCATGCCATTTTCATCTCTGTCACACTATAGCCAATTGTTACAATCACTGGATCAATCCATCTCTTTGAGGGTTTTCTCTCCTAAATAGATGACCCCCTTTTCCAATGGTATCTTATTTCCAAAATTTCTAAGACAAAGTTTCACCATCCTTCCCTCTAAGGAGCAACCTAGCTGCACTCTCTCTAGGATATATTTGTGTTTTCTTGGTAATTCATGGGATTGTTCTCAAGCACCACAACTCAAAGGTATTTACGTCTTTTCTGTTATCTCTATTTACGGTCTAAATCTGATGCATAGCAAGTCTTTTTTTTTTTCATAGCAAGTCTTTTAAAAGTCCATAGCTTAGATCAGACACATCTTAGTCTTTAGACTGACAGTCTTGCTCATCAACACTTTGGACAGGTCCCTGACTGTAGACTTTCCCAATGCAACACATATTTTGTGTGGGGTTTCTTGTTGTGGGGGCTTTTCTGTTGTTTTTTGTTTGTTTGTTTGTTTGTTTGTTTGTTTGTTTTTACTTGTGGTATGCCATCAAATTGGATCCAACTTGCACAGACTGCCCTTTCTTCTGCCCAGCAGAGCATCTGGTGGATTCAAACTGCCTGCCTTAGGACAACACATATTTTGATTTCCTGATTGTTGTACCAAGTTTGTTGATTGTGGAATTAAGATGAAAATATTGACAATTTTAATCTGTTTTTCATCTATCATGATGTTGTCTACTGGCTCAAAGATAAAGATTTTTGTTTTCTTCATGTTGAGATGTTATCCATACTGAAGGCTGTAGTCCTTGATCTTTTGCAGGAAGCACTTCAAGTCTTTCTCCAGCAAGCAAAGTTGTATCATTTGCATGACACAGGTTGTTGATTAGTTTTCCTCTAATACTAATGCGACATTCTTCTTCACAAAGTCCAGCTTCTTGAATGATTTGTTCAGCATAGAGATTATACAGGTATGGAGAAAGGATGCAGACCTGACATCCATCTTTCTTGATTTTAACCCTTGCTTTGTTCAGACAACAGCTTCCTTGTCTACATATAGATTTCACATGAGCACAATTAAGAAGAGCCTTTCCATTCCTCTCAATATTTCCTACAATTTGTTACTATCCAAACAATTAAGTCTCTGCATAGTCAATACAACATAAGCAGATGTCTTTCTGGTACTCCCTGCTTTTATCCAAGATCTAACATCAGCAACAGTATGACTGTTGTCATGGCCTCTTCTAAATCCAGCCTGAATCTCAAGCAGTTTTCTGTTGATGTGCTGTTCTAGCCCTTTTTAATAAGTTTCAGCAAGATTTTCCTTGCATGTGCTGGTAACAATATTGTTCAACAATTTCCACATTCTGTTGGATCACCTTTGGAGGCATGGAAACAAATACAGATCTCCTCTAGTCTGTTGGCAAGGTAGTTGTCCTCCAAATTTGTTGGCATAGTTTAGTGAGCACATCCAGAGCTACATCTGCTTGTTGAAACATGTCATTTGTTTTCTCATCAATTCCTGGAGACTTACTGTTTCCAGTGCCTTCAGTGCAATTTTAACTTCTTCCTTATCACCACTGGTTCTTGATCATATGCCACTTCTTATAATGGCTGTGCATCAACCAATTCATTTTTGATACAGTGACTCACTGTATTCCATCCACCTTCTTTTGTTACTTCTTCAATCATTTACGGTTTTGCCCATCACATCCTTCAGAAATGCAACTGGAGATTTTGTCTTTCAGTTCTCAATGCAAGTGAGTTTTTTCTTTTTATTTCCTAACTCCAACACTTTGCACATGTCATTATAATACTTTGCTTTGTCTTCTCAAGCTGTTTTTTAAAATCTTTGTTTTTAAAAAATTATTTCTTTTATACTGGCTTATATACAAAGTTCATAAAGTTCATAGACATCATTTTTCACGCTGGACCTTTCATTCAGCTCCCTCACTTTGGCAATCCTTTCCTTTGTTTTGGCTCTCAACATCCAGTGCAATTCTAACAGTCTCTTGTGGCATCCATTTTGATCTTCTCTTTTACCCGTCTTCGTAGTAACCTTTTGCTTTCTTCATGGATGATATCCTTGATGTCATTCCACACCTCATCCGATCTTCAAAAATTAGTGTTCAATGCCTAAAACTATTCTTAATATGATGTCTAAATTCAAATGAGATAGACTGAAGATCATATTTTGGTACTTGTGGATTTGTTTTTTCTTCAGCTTCAATTTAAATTTGCACATAAGCAAGCAATTGATGTTCTGCTCCAGTCAGCACCTGGCCTAGTCTTGATTGTTGATAGGTTAGCCTCTCTAAGGAGTCTTTCCACAAATGTAGTCAATCTGATTCCTGTGTAATCCAGCAAGTGAGGTCCATGTGTATTGTCACTGTGTTTTTAAAAAAGCGATATTATCGCTAATGTTAGATATAGCTTGCCTGAAAGCACAGAGTACCAGAGGAATGTCTATTTGTGTTTCATTGATTATGCAAAGGCATTTGACTGTGTGGATAACAATAAACTGTGGCTGACTCTGAGAAGAATGGGAATCCCAGAACACTTGACTATGCTATGTGAAATCTATACCTGGAGCAGGAGGCAGCTGTCAGAAGAGCAAGGAAACATTACATGGCACAAAGTTGGAAAGGGTGTATGCCAGGTTTATGTCCCGTCTCCATACCTTTTCAATCTATACACAGAACAGATCACCCAAATGGATAAACTGTATGTGGAAGAACGTGGAATCAGGATTGAAGGAAGACTCATCAAAAACCTGTGTTATGCAGATGATACAATCTTGCTTGCTGAAGCTGAAGAGGCCCTGAAGCATCTGCTGGAGAAGGTCAAAGACTGCAGCTTTGAATATGGATTGAAGCTCAACATCAAGAAAACAACAAAGATTCTCACCAACGCACCACTGGCAGCATCATGATAGACAATGAAGAGATTGGGATTGTTAACAGCTTCAGTTTGGTTGGCTCCACAATCAACATTCTTGGTACCAGCAGCCAGGAAATCAAAAGATGAACTAAATTGGGAAAGTCTGTTGTCCAGAGCACTGAAGAGCAACAATGTCAGTCTTGAGACCAAGGTGTGCCTTACCAGGCCATAATATTTGCAATTACTTATGTCAGAAAGCTGGACAATGGGTAGAGATGAGAAGGAGAATTGATGCCTTTAATCTGGTGCTGGAGAAGAGTATTTAATATACCACAGACTGCTAAAAGAACAAACAGGTTCATCCTAGAGAGGTTTAAACCACAAAACTCCTTGGAAGCAAGGATTCTGAAGCTTCATCTAACATACTCTGGACATATTGCAAGGAGAGAGCAGTCCTTGGAGAGGTATACTATGCTTTGGAGGGTGGAAGGGCAATGCAAGAGGAAAACCCTGGATGATATGGATTGACTCAGTGACTAGGGTAATGGGAGTAGGTGTGTCAGAGACAATGAAATTGGCTCAGAATAGAGAAGGCTTCAGAGCTGTTGTACACAGAGTCGCTATGAGTCACAAGCAACTTGATGTCACATAACAACAACAATTTCCAATGAATAAA
Source organism: Elephantulus edwardii (assembly GCF_000299155.1). NCBI lineage: Eukaryota > Metazoa > Chordata > Mammalia > Macroscelidea > Macroscelididae > Elephantulus > Elephantulus edwardii. The sequence continues at coordinate 813,809 of NW_006400192.1, read as the reverse complement.
TTGTTGATTATATAAAATTCATTCATTCTATCTCTGGTCTCATTTCTATCACCCATCCTGTAATTTCCAAATACCAGTCCTCATTCTTTCTTTCTGCCTTTTGCATTCCAGTCACCAATTATTTATAAATCTTGGTTGCAAGTTCGAGCAATTTCATACTGCAGAAATTTAGTTCCTGCTCCATATATCTGAGTTATAGTTGTATTAACAAATCTTTGTGGTATGCATATAGATAGTATCCTATCACTAAAGCACTGTACTTTAGGACAGATCTTGAAATGGTCTGATTGAGTATGAATTCAGTATCCTTTATTTTTCATTCTAGGCATAGCAGATTATGATTGTCTGATTCAAAGTGGCCAATGCCAGTCCATCTCAGTTTGCTAATGATATTTTTTACAATCCATTTTTTACAACTTCCAATTGTCCTAGATTTACACTTTGTACATTCTATGTTCCAATTATTAATGGATGTCTGTGGCCATTTCTCCTCATTTTGAGTGTCTTCCACTCCAAGGGCTCTACCCCTACTATATGTTGTTATTGTTATGTGCCCTCGAGTTGCTTGCGACTCATAGCGACCCTATGTACAACAGCCCTAAGGACCTCTCCCTCCTCACATGTCCAAAGTATGTCAGATGAAGCCTCAGAACCCTTGCCTCCAAGGAGTAGCCTGGTTTAACCCTCTCAGGATTAATCTGTTTTCCTGGCAGTCCAGGGTACATTCAATACTCTTTTTCAGCACCACAGCTCAAAGGCATCAATTCTCCTTCTATCCTCCTTAGTCATTGTTCAACTCTTTGATGCACAACAAGTGATAGCCAAGACTATGGCCTGTATCAGATGCACCTTAGTCTCCAGAGTGACACCATTGCTCTTCAGTACCCTGGCGAGGTCCCTAACTCTAACCTTAACCCTAACCTCAACCCTCTCTGTATTCTCTCCATCTTCTTTTGATGTTTCCTGGACCATACAAGAATCTGTCCAAAGTATCTCTAAGCACTGCAATTCAAGGCTTGAATTTGTTTTCACCTGAGAAATTCGAAGCAAGTTAGTCCCTTGTTAGTTTCCAAATCCAACACTTTTCACATTGCATTATAATATATTGCTTTGTCTTCTCAAGCTGTCCTTTGAAATTTTGTGTTTAGCTCTCTTACTTTGGCATCTCTTACCTTTGTTTTGGCTTTTCAACACTCTAGTGCAATTTTCCAAGTTTCTTCCATTATCTGTTTTGGTCTTTCATTTCTCTTCTGTCTTTGTAATGGCCTTTTCTTCTCTATATGTATAGTATTTTTCATGCCATCCCACAACTTATCTGGCCCTTGATCATTAGTGTTGAAGTTCCAGTAACATGAGCTCAAGGTTGTACTTTGGTACTTATAGACTTGTTTTCATTTTCATCAACTTCAATTTGAACTTGCACATGAGTAACAAATGATCTGTTCCACAAGCAGCACCTGGTCTGGTCTTGATTATTGATACTAAGCTTCTCCAAAAATTTTTTCCACAGTTAATAGTCAATCTGATTCCTGTGCACTCCACCAGGTGAAGTTCACATGTATGGTTGCTGTTTATGTTCTTTAGAAAAGTATGTGTGGAGAGAATCTGGACTGCGGAAGATGGTGGAGGTGGAGAGCACAGTGTGAAGAGCCAGAGGGATAGCAGCCTGCGTAGAGAGGATACCAGAGAGTACTTTACACTCCACAGAGACTGACCATCACAGCGTGACGTGAACAGTAGGAATTTGAATCAGAACTTTTGCTAATACATCATTTTAGAAGCTTTAAAAACTGGAGCCCTGCCTGCCTGCCCTGCAGCGGTCCCGCAGTGGTCCCACCACGGACCCAGCAAAAGCTGGAATCCACGAGCTGAGCTGAGCTGCATTGAGACTCACCTGAAAGGAA
>NW_006400192.1:810074-811805 GCF_000299155.1 Elephantulus edwardii | reverse complement strand
AAGTGCATGAGGTCCTCCTCAGTTTCAGCGAGCAAAGTTGTGTCGTCTGCATAACGCAGATTGTTGATAGATCGTCCACCAATCCTAACACCACGCTTCTCCTCATAGAGCCCAGCCTCTCAGATAATCTGCTCTGCATACAGGGCGGCAAGTAATAAATGTTGGACAGGATGTGGTGACATTGTTGGTGGGATTGTAAAATGGTACAACCATTCTGGAAGGCAGTTCGGTGCTTCCTCAAAAAGCTAAACATAGAAATTCAATACGACCCAGCTATTCCACTACTTGGAATATATCCTGAGAAAATGAGAACTGAGGCACAAACAGATTTGTACACCAATGTTTATAGCAGCCTTATCACCATTGCCAGAACATGGAAAACAGCCCAAAACGTCCAACCACAAATGAATGGATTAAGAAATTATGTTACATTCCCACAATGGAATACTATGAAGTATGCAGGAGCAATGATTTTCTACAGTGTTACCTAACTTGGGAGGGACTGGAAAGCATTATGTTGCATGAACTAGCTCAGTCCCACAAGGATAAATATTGTATAAAACCATTATTGTAGAATGAGCATAAGATGGGTGGGAGAGGCTGGAAGCAGAGGGATGAGGATGTGCATGGGCATGGGGGGTTAATTATAGGGTTGTACAATTTGATGGATGGGGGGGTTAGGAAAATTGAAAGAATCTGTTCTTGAAAACAATGTATTCTAATTTTGTAAATAAACTAGTAGATAATTTTTAAAAAGCTATGGGCACAATATTAAATGACCCAGGAGACAACAAAAGAAGATGGAAGGAGTACATAAGAGTCACTGTACCTAAAAGAATTGGATGACACAGAAGAATTTCATGAAACAGCACATGCTCAAGAAGCAATGGTAATTAAGGGGGAAATTTAAGCTACTCTGAAGGAATCAGCAAAAAACAATGTGCAGGAATAGATGGAATATCAATTGACATATTTCAACAAATAGATGCAGCCCCGGATGAGCTCAGCAAGTTGTGCCAAGAAATGTGAAGGGCAAATACATGGCCAACTGACTGGAAGAGATCCATATTTATTCTCATTCAAATAAAAGGTGATCCAATAGAGTGGGGAAATTTTCAAACAATATCACTAATATCACACATGAGCAAAATCTTCTTGAAGATTATCCAAAAATGACTGGAAAAATACATTGACAGAGAACTGCCAAGAACTACAAGCAAGTTTTAGAAAAGGCCATGGCCATGTCAGATGGATCCTGGTTGAAAAGATAGGAATACTAGAAGAATGTCTATTTGTGCTTTATTGATTGTGAAAAAATATTTGACTACGTACTCCACAAATTGCTGTCTGTCAGATACTCCTCTGCGTCTAAACATTCAGATTAAGACAGACTAGGAAGAAGGATTGGCCATCCACTTCTGAAATGGCAGGCCTCTGAAAACCCTATGTACAACACAATATACGTAGACGAACAGAAAGGGCAACCTAGGTAGCATTGTCAAGCATGGAAATACAAAGGAAGAAGAACAGTTGTAAGCAGACAATAGTAATTGGAACATGGAATGTGAGAACCATGAATGTAGGAAAATTAGAAATTGTTAAGAAAGAAATGGAACAAATAAATATTGACATACTAGGCATTGGAGAGATGAGATGGGCTGGCAGGGGCATTTCAAGTCAAATGATCATATGATATATTATTCTGGAGATGAAAAGGTGAGGAAAAATGGA
>NW_006400192.1:793142-809974 GCF_000299155.1 Elephantulus edwardii | reverse complement strand
CTTTCTTTCCTACTTTTGCATTCTGGTCATCAATTATTTTTTATACATCTTGAGTGCATTTTTGGTCAGTGTCACACTGTAAAAGCTGGTGGTGGTGGTGGTGGTGGTGGTGGTGGTGGTGGTGGTTTTTTGGTGCCGTCAAGTAGAGTATGAATCAGGGCAACCCTATGAAAAACAGATCTGAACCCTGTCCTATCCTGTGCCATCCTCACTACCTCTGACACACCTGAGCCCACTACTGATTTAAGTTAATCCACCTGGTTGAGGTCTTCCTTTCCTTTGCCACTCTTTCACCTTCTCAAGCATGATGTCTCTATCCAATGAATATAGCAACAATCTCAAAGTATGTGAGATAAAGTTTTATCGTCTTTGCCTCCAAAGAGCACTCGGGTTGCATGTTCTCTAAGACTTATCTGTTTGTTCTTTTGACATTTCATGAGATATTCAGTGGTCTTCTCTAAAACCATGGGTGAAAGGCACCAATTCTGTCATTCACTCTTCAGCTCTCAGCAGCATAACAACTAAAAAAAAAAAATCACCTTAATAAGGTGTACCTTAGTCCTCAAATATCACTGCTCCTCAATAATTTAGAGAGGTCCCAGACTGCAGACCTTCCCAGTGCAATATGTCTCCTGGCTGCTGGTTATCATATTGATTGTCGATCTGTGGTATTAGCCTAAAATTTGGCTTTTCTTAGCCATTACATTTAGCTGCCTTTGGTCTCCAGCTCCCTTAGCTACAGACACATGGTCTTGCAATTTATCATCAGCTGTGGAACTAGGATGTGAGAAAGAATGCTTCTCACATGGGCAGTAAGATTGAGGTAAGCATATTTGTGATGGCAAGACTTGAGGGAGACTGGAGCAAATCCTATTGGTAAGACCTTGGTGTTCATGATGGTGTTGGAGAGACCGGCATTGCTGTGGAGAAACTGTGGCAAGGTGTGACCTGAGGTTTCTTGCATTTGTGCTGGCCACAGTTAAAGATGTTTGCTGTTCTTGCCAAGTACTTGAAGGAGAAACTGACTTTACAACTGCTCTGGGGCAAGACTTGTTAGATGATTTGGATTTGCTTTTGAAATTAAACCGGAGCCTGGACTTTTTGAGGAACTGTGCCTTACAACAGCTGGACTGAAGGCTGGACTTGTGAGATATTTTTTGTCTCCACCACTCATTTTTCTAATATACCCCCCATTGTTGGTACCATAACTGAGGGTCTGTGAGTCAGCAATGAATAAATGAACCTCTAGCGGCACCACTTTAACTGCTATCTACAGTAAGGGGCTGTGCTATTCTTACTCCCTCTCACCTTTTCAGAGAGACAGCCCTGGGCTTAAGCCCCAATTTCTGCTCCTATTTAGACAGGATCCAAGTAAGATTAAGTCGTTGACAAGATAAAAATTTTTCTAATTTTAAAATTTAGTAGAATCTTTCATTTTCCCTCATCTTTGGTTTTAGCTGTTGCCTATATCTGAACGAAAAATTATGGCTAACATTGAGAAGAATGGGAATCCTAGAACACTTAATTATGCTCATCCAAAACCTAGACCAAGAAGCTGTTGCCCAAACAGAGCAGAGGAACATGGTATGGCTTAAAATCAACAAAGCTGTGCATTAGGACTCTTATCTTTTCTCCACACCTATTCAATTTGTATATTGGAAAGATCATTTGAGAAGCTGGACATTATGAAGAATCTGACATAAGGAGCAGAGAAAGACTCAACAACCTGCAATAGTGAGGAGAACTTGAAACGCTTGCTGCAGAATAGGAAGAACCAGAGTCTTCAATATGGAGTACTCTTAACATCAAGAAAATAAATATCCTCACCACCAGAACTATAAGCCACATCATGATATAGACAGATGAAAAATTTAAGCTATCATTTCATTTTGCTTAAATACACAATCAACATCCTTGGTACCAGCAGTCAAGAAATCGAAAGTTGAAGGCTACATAGTGGAGTGGACTTGGGGGGAGGGATTGTGTAACAATGGAAGAATTTTTCTTCTACTTTTCAAAGAGAAAAACGAACTGGAGGGGAGGGGTGGGCAGGGAGAAAAGTGCAACAATCAATGAATGGAAATCCAAAATCTCTGTAAATTTCATTAAAATTAATAATAATAAATTAAACAAAAAAGAAATTAAAAGTCATGCTGCATGAAAATCTGTTATCAAGGACATTTCCAAAGTGCTAAAGAGCAAAGATGTCAGTTTAAAAACTGGTGTATCTGTTCCAGTCCTGATCTTTTCAATTGCTTTCACATCTGAAAGATGGATAATGAATTTGGATAACTGAAGAAGAACTGATGACTCTGAAATACAGTATTGGAGAAAAGTACTTATGAATATCTTATGTTGTTGTTTACTGTAGAGTCGGAACCGACCCACAGCAGATCCTCTGGTGGGTTTTCAGAGGCAGTTCATCGCACAGAAGGAGACTGCTCATCATTTTCCCACAGAGCAGCTGGTAATGGCCTCCAACCACGTGCCTTCAGGATTGCAGCGCAGCTTCTTGCCACTAAGCCACCAGAACTCCTGGAATATCTTATGGACCACAAAAAAACAAACAAATCTGTTTTTAGAGTAAGTGATGAAGCTTCACCTCACATGCTATGAGGATATTGTTAGGAGTGGCCAGTCTTTGAAAAAAGACATGATCCTTGAAAAGGTGAAGGGTTAGCATAAGAGAGAAAGGCCCTTAACAAGATAGACTGGCACAGTGACTGTAACACTGGGCTCAAGTATATCAGCGATGATGAGGACAGCACAGCACAGTTCGCAGGGTCTCTGAGTCATCGTCAATTTACCAGCACATTACTACAACATTTAAAAGTACCAAGCCACTCATCTCTACATGTTTATATCTGTCATTGTTATTTCAAGGATGATTCAAACCTATTTGTTCCAGTCTCCTATAATAAATGCCTACAGACTAACGTATTTTCTGCCTCTGTTGTTATGTGCCATCAAGTCACTTGTGATATTATATACAATAGCCCTGAACCCTGTCTATCCTGTGCCCACCTTATTGTCTCTGGCACACCTACCCCATTACCCCACTCACTGAGTCAATCCATTTTATCAAGGGTCCTCTTCTCTTGTGCTGTCCCTCCACCCTCCCAAGTATGATGACCCTCTCCAAAAACTGGTCCCTCCTTGCAACATGCCCAAAGCATGTCAAATGCAGCTTCAGAATCCTTTCCTCTAAGGAGCAGCCTGGTTTCACTCTCTCCAGGATGAACCTGTTTCTGCCTCTAAATGATTGTAAAAGAGACCTAGTACCACAAGGAGCTCTGTGGCCTAGTAGGTAAAGAGTTGCACTGCCAACCCAAAGGCACGTGGTTGGAATCCATCATCTGCTCTATAAGAGAAAGATGGGCAATCTCCTCACATGCAACTCACAGCTTCTCAAAACTCACTGTAGGGTCAGTTATGAGTTTGTTCCAACTCAATGTCACATAACAATAGTAACACAGTGGGTTAAGTGTTAGGCTACTAATCAAAAGGTCAGCAGTTCAAATCCACCTGTTTCTCTATATGAGAAAGATAAGGTAGTCTGTTGCAGGAATATGTATAGCACTGGAAACCCTACAGGGCATTTCTATATGGTCCCTATGAGTTGAAATTAACTCAATGGAAATGGGTTGGGTTTGGGTTATTCAATCTAGTCTTGCTTTCAATTTCTATCCAACATATTTCACTTTCTTAAACCAGGTTTGTCTGCTGCTAATACATTATAATTCAAGAACTGCTAGACTGTTTCATTTAATAGTTCTGTCTGCTATGTGCTTTAACCTTTATACATCTTTACAAGGACCTCTAATATTTGTTTAGAGGATTAGAGTTTGATGTCCCTTAGAGAGGGACATAATGCTTGGAAAGTTGGAGGGCCAGCAAAAGAGAGGAAGACCCTCAACCCTCTGGATTGACACAATGACTACTACCATAGTTTCAAATGTGTCAGAAATTGTGAGGATGGCACAGGATAGGACATGTTGTTCATAGGGTCGCTATTAGTCATACTTGTCTTGATAGTACCTAATAATAACATTCAAGGACCACTTCAAGATAAACTATAACTTTAAAGATTTATGTACATACAATATGTAGACCTTTTTCTAAATAATTATTACGGCCTATCATGTAAGCTGTCCCTCCTCTGATTTTACAGAACTTCTATTTATGAAACATAAACTATTATATTTTGCTAATTATTTAAAAAGTGTATATATACACATTCCCAATAGGAATATAAGCTTTTTTCCTATTAAATGAACTCACTTATTTCTATGCCCCACATAACCTAGTAGATATCTGATTAATAATAATGTATTTTTAAAAACATGTGATTGATTGCACCACTGTTTAGTAGATAAAATTTATATTACTTTACAGATATTATAATTAAAGCCCCAGCCAAGTCCAGATGTTATCATGTAGGTTCAAACCAAAGGCTACCCCAAGTGTTACAGAGAAAAGGCTGGTTTTTTCAGAACTAGATCATCATAGCTTTCTTCTGAGGTACTTTTCAAATGGATTTGAACCCCCAATCTTTTAGTTAGTAGTTGAAGACTTATTTGTGTTAAACATAGATGGCCCAAAGCAACCAGAATAAATATCCACCATATAATTTGCCAAATGGCATTATTTTACTTTTTTACTGCACTGAATGTGCTGTCATCTTTCTACTGTGTCTATTTAATCCATTCTACAGAAAATTTTCCAAAGCTTTCATTTCACCAGAACTGAGACTACCTTTTTCGGGACCACCATGTTCTCAGGTTGTTTTGTGTGTTTTTTTCTCACTGCCACTATCACTAAAGCACTGCACTGCTTGTATTAATGTTAGTATAAAACAACTAAGATATTTAAGAAATGATAAGAAAATCATTGAGTCAAAATTTGTAGTTTTTCCTGGATTCATTGAAAAATTCGCTTTTTGAAGATGGGAATAAAAATAAGTTTTAAAAGATTAAATCACCTGGAAGGTCGACAAAATCTTCTTCTGTATTCTTTTTTCAGATGATCCTAAAAGAAACATAAAAATTACCATTTTGTTATCTTTGCTAAAAAATATCAAAACAATTTCCCCTCACCATGACAAGAAATTTCCCCTCAGACATGACAAGAAATTTCAATTCTTTACTTATACATTCAGTATTTTTTAATTGTCCAAAATAAAGATGGATTTTCTGGGTCTACCGAACAAAAACAATTTGTTTCATACTATTTCCAAAACTTGGCCTATACTATTTCTTCTCCTTAAAAGTTTATTTACCTACGCCCCCTACTCCTCCTACTTCTCACTTCTTTTCCATCAAAACCCAATTATCTGGATTAATTAATCATATCTGCTTAGCGGTTAGGGAGAACACACTAAAAAATCAGTAAAACTAGTAAAATCACAAAAAAAAGTTCGCTCTTGAGTCACCTCCCCCACCCCCCTAACCCCCCCACCCCCGCGCAGCTGGCGAGTCTTGTACCGCCTGGTCTGAGACCCTGCCCTCGCCTCTTTGGTACTTGGAACCCTTTTCATCTAGATGCCTGAGGAAGTGCACCATGGAGAGGAGGAGGTGGAGACCTTTGCCTTTCAGGCAGAGATTGCCCAACTTATGTCTATTATCATCAATACCTTCTATTCCAACAAGGAAATTTTCCTTAGAGAGTTGATCTCTAATGCTTCTGATGCATTGGACAAGATTCGCTATGAAAGCCTGACAGACCCTTCCAAGCTGGACAATGGGAAAGAGCTGAAAATTGACATCATCCCTAACCCCCAGGAAAGTACTTTGACTCTTATGGACACAGGCATTGGCATGACCAAGGCTGATCTCATAAATAACTTGGGAACAATTGCCAAGTCTGGTACCAAAGCCTTTATGGAGGCTCTGTAGGCTGGTGCAGACATCCCCATGATTGATCAGTTTGGTGTTGGCTTTTATTCTGCCTCTCTGGTGGCAGAGAAAGTGGTAGTGATCACAAAACACAATGATGATGAGCAGTATGCCTGGGAGTCGTCAGCTGGGGGCTCCTTCACAGTTCATGCTGACCATGGTGAGCTCATTGGTCAGGGTACTAAAGTTATTTTGCACCTTAATAAAGACCAGACAGAATACTTAGAAGACAGACGAGTCAAAGAAATAGTGAAGAAGCACTCACAGTTCATAGGCTACCCCATCACCCTCTATCTGGAGAAAGAACAAGAGAAGGAAATCAGTGATGATGAGGCAGAAGACGAGAAAGGTGAGAAAGAGGAAGATAAAGATAACAAAGAGAAGCCCAAGATAGAAGATGTGGGTTCAGATGAGGAGGATGACAGTGGTAAAGACAAGGAAAAGAAAACAAAACAAAAAAATTTAAGGAGAAGTACATTGATAGGGAAGAACTGAACAAGACTAAGCCCATTTGGACCAGAAATCCTGATGACATCACACAGGAGTACTATGGAGAGTTCTACAAGAGTCTCACTCTAATGACTGGGAAGGCCACTTGGCAGTCAAGCACTTCTCAGCAGAGGGCCAGCTGGAATTCAGGGCATTGCTCTTTATCCCTTGCCGGGCTCTCTTTGATCTCTTTGAGAACAAGAAAAAGAAGAATAACATTAAACTTTATGTTCGCCGCGTGTTCATCATGGACAGTTGTGATGAGTTGATACCAGAGTATCTGAACTTAATCCGTGGCGTGGCTGACTCAGAGGATCTGCCCCTCAACATTTCTCATGAAATGCTGCAACAGAGCAAAATCTTGAAGGTCATCCTCAAAAATATTGTCAAGAAGTGCCTTGAGCTCTTCTCTGAGTTGGCAGAAGACAAGGAGAACTACAAGAAATTCTATGAGGCATTCTCTAAAAACCTGAAGCTTGGGATACATGAAGATTCTACTAACCAGCATTGCCTTTCTGAGCTACTTCGCTATCACACTTCCCAGTCTGGAGATGAGATGACCTCTCTCTCAGAATATGTGTCACGCATGAGAGAGACCCAGAAGTCCATTTATTACATCACTGGTGAGAGCAAAGAGCAGGTGGCCAACTCCACTTTTGTAGAACGAGTGTGCAAGCGGGACTTTGAGGTTGTGTATATGACTGAACCTATCGACGAGTGCTGTGTCCAACAGCTCAAGGAATTTGATGGGAAAAGCCTGGTTTCTGTCACCAAGGCAGGCCTAGAACTACCTGAGGATGAAAAGGAGAAAAAGAAAATGGAGGAGAGCAAGGCCAAGTTTGAGAATCTCTGTAAGCTCATGAAGGAAATTTTGGATAAGAAGGTCGAGAAGGTGACAATATCCAATAGGCTTATATCTTCACCCTGCTGCATCGTGACTAGCACATATGGCTGGACAGCCAATATGGAGTGGATCATGAAAGCACAGGTACTTTGGGACAACTCGACAATGGGCTACATGATGGTTAAAAAGCACCTGGTGATTAGCCCCGATCATCCAATTGTTGAAAACAGAGACAGAAGGCTGAGGCAGACAAGAATGACAAAGCTGTTAAGGACCTGGTAGTGCTGCTGTTTGAAACCGCACTGCTCTCTTCTGGTTTCTCCCTTGAGGATCCCCAGACTCACTCCAACCGCATCTACCACATGATCAAGCTAGGCTTAGGTATTGATGAAGATGAGGTGACTGCTGAGGAACCCAGTGCTGCTGTTCCTGATGAGATCCCCCCACTTGAGGGTGATGAGGATGTATCTAGCATGGAAGAAGTCGATTAAAAGTTCCTACTGTAACACCCCCTTGCCCCTGTATAGCATCCCTGTGGCTCCCACAGCAGCCTTGAGTTGTCCTCTCCCATCTGGCTCCATCTGCTAATAGCTAGTATTTTTCTTTCCTGTCCTGTGTGTTAAGACAGGAAACTCTGGCCTCAACCTCAAGAATGAGGTAGGATATTGTGTATTGTGAGTTTTGTTTATTTTGCTCTGAAATTAAAGTATGCAAAATAAAGATGACATTTAAAAAAAAAAAGTTCAAGATTGCCAACAATCTTTAAGTAAGCAAACTACTTGCACAACCCATACTCCTAAACTGAAAATGTTGTTGTTGTTATGTACCATTGAAATGACTACTACTCCCAGACATATTAATGAACAACAAATCTGATCCATGTCCTATCTTGTGCCATCCTCACCACCTCTGATATGCTTGAGTCCTTTGCCAGTCACTGTGTCAATTACCATGGAGTCTTGCTCTCTTTCACAGCATGACAGGTACCCTTTTCCAAGAATTGGACCCTCCTGACAATGTGCTCAAGGTAAGTGAGATGAAGCTTTGTCTGTAAGAAGCATCCTGTTTACACTTCTAAAACTGATTTGTTAGTTCTTTTAGAAGTACATTCAACTTACTCTTCTCCAACACCACAACTGAAAGGCATAATCAATTCTGTCATCCTCATTCACTGCCTAGCTTTTAGAGGCATAGGAAGTAACTAAGGGGGGAAAACCCAACTCCATGGTTAGAATCAGGCACATTTTAATTTTTAAATTGACATCACTGGCAGCAGTTTTCCCAATGCAGGGTTTTTTTTTTTCTTGATTGCTGTTACCATGAGTTTTGATTGTGAATCCAAGTAAAATGAAATTGTTAACAATTCCAAACTTTTCTTCATCTATCATGATGTTGCTATGTTTTCATTATGCTGAGATGGAAACCATATTGAAGTCTGTAGTCTTTGATCAAGTTTCAAGCTATCTTCACTTTCAGCAAGCAAAGCTATGCCTTCTAAATAATGCATATTGTTGATAAGTGTTCCTCTTATCCTAATGCCTCATTCTTCTTATAGTCCATCTTCTCAAGTGATGTACTCAGCATACAGATAGATGAAATAGGAATGAAGAAAGGTATACAATGCTAACATACATCTTTCCTGATTTTAAACCATGCATTATTCCCTTGTTCTGTGTGGATAACAACTTCTTGGCCTAGGTATAGGTTTCTCATGGGCATAATTAAGTCTTCTGGGATTCCCATTCTTCTCATCCAACACAAGCAATGATATCTCTGATCCATGACCTCTTCTGAGTTCAGGCTGAATTTCTGGAAGACCCCTGTGGATATGCTACTCCATTATTTAATCTCCAGCATGTTTCCAAGGCTGAAAATTTTATTGGAGGAGATTGCCATCTTTCTCTGTGGGAACAGCTGGTGAATTTGAACCACCAAAGAAGTGTCCTTGGGTTTCAGTTAGCAGTGCAATTCCCTATGGACTTAGGTCACCAGAGCATTTTTTCATAATAAATACACATCCAAAACCTACCAATTTTAACTTGAACTTTTGTACTTGTGTGAGAATCTCCACATTTTAAGAAATAATGTTTCTTAAAGAGAATATTATACAGCACAGCAGGGTTTCTCAGCCTTGACACTACACACATTTAGGCTGGATGCTTTTGAGGGGTGTTCTCAGCATTTAACAGCTCTGGTGACACAGTGAAAGTGTCAATATTTTAACCAAAAAACTGGTGATTCAAATCCACCACATGCTCCACAGAAGTAAGGATGGGCAGCCTCCCTTCAAGATTTACACCCACAGAAAACCAATAGAGAATCACTATGAGTCTGAAGTTGTTTGACAGCAGTGGGTTTGGCTTGTGTGGTTTTTTTGTTTGGCTGCCTTTGCAGCATTTCTGGCTTCTTACCAACAGGTGTCAGTACCATCCCTCCAATTTAAGAACTGAAAACTGTCTCCAGCATTACTAAAAACACCAAACTCAAAATCCCAAGGTCACTGCCATCAAAACAATTCTGACTCATGGCAGACCCTCCTCTACGTTATTGCTGTAAATTTTAACAAGAGTAGGCCTTCTAGGGGGGCTCTGGTGGCCTAGTGGCAAGGAACTGCAACTACAATCCCAGAGGCTCACAGTTCGCCGGGAAAGGAGGGACAATCTCCTCCTGTACCAGTCAGATCTGATTTGATGGTACACGCACACACAAAAAATAATTTAAAAAAAAAAAAAGAGTAGGCCTTCTGTAGTAAAATTAATAGAGAACCACAGAAGTACATGAATACCATTTTTGTTTCCTCTCTTCTTGTTTTGTAAATGGCAGGTTGTTGTTCTTATGTGCCGTCGAGTCACTCACGACTCATAGGGATCCTATGTACAACAGCCCTAAACCCTGCTCTGTCCTGTGCCAATCTCACTGTCTCCGACACACCCACACCAATTACCCCAGTTACTGAATCAATCTACCTCATAGAGGGTCTTCCTCTCCTGAGCTGTCTCTCCACCCTCCCAAGCATGAAGTCCCTCTCCAAGGACTGGTCCCTCCTTGCAACATGTCCAAAGTATGTCAGACAAAGCCTCAGAGTCTTTGCCTCCAAGGAGCAGCCCAGTTCAACCCTCTCTAGGATGAGCCTGTTTGTTTTCTTAGCAGTCCATGGTACATTCAACACTCTTCTACAGCACCAGAGCTCAAAGGCATCAATTCTCCTTTTATCCTACCTAGTCATTGTCCAACTCTGATGCATAAAAACTGATTGCAAAGACCATGGTCTGTCTCAGGTGCATCTTAGTCTCTAGAGTGACACTAATAATGCTCTTCAGCACATTGGAGAAGTCCCTAACAGCAGACTTTCCCACTGCAATACGTCTTTTAATTTCCTGGCTGCTGGTGCCAAGAGTGTTGACTGTGGAGCCAAGCAAACTAAAGCTGTGAACAATCTCAATCTCTTCACCATCCATCCTGATGCTGCCAATTGGCAGGTATTTAGTCTAAAAGGCTCAAAACTGCTACAATTATATGACAGACATTTGAAAATTCAACTGTTGGTATTGAACATTCCTCCAATTACTTTCCCCCAAGGTAAATGGCTTTATTGCTCACTTCTAATTACAAATAACTTTAAACAACTCATAGTTTTTTAAAGCTCATAATAAAAAGCTGAACAAAACATCCTTAAACACAAGTTTGAGTATTAAAACATAAAAGTTATGCTAAGCAATATTTGAAATATTCTTCATAGCATTATCTTCACGTTTCACTGTTGTTATGGGCCATCAAGTCCACTACTCTCATAGCAACTCTATGAACAGATCTGAACCCTGCCTTATCTAGTGTTGTGCTGATACACATGAGCCCACTGTTATAATTACTGTGTCAATCCACCTCCTTGAGCATCTTCTGTCACTGATACTCCCCCCTTCCAAGCATGATGTCCTTTCAAATGACTAGCCCCTTCATGTTAGCCCAAAGTCAGTGAGACAAGCTCCATCAGCCTCACCTCTAAGAAGCACCCTGTTTGCACTTTGTCCAGGATTTATGTGTTTGTTCTTGGCAGTCCATGGGATATCCAGTACTCTTCTCTAGCACCTCCAAAAAGGCATGCAGAAACGGGAAAAAAATGAGCTCCCACTCCCATTAATTATTGTTGTAGTTGTGTGCCACCGAATAGCCAGGGACTCACAGCGGACCCTGCAGAGGGTTTTCAAAGGCAGTAAACTGCACAAGAGGACACTGCTCATCCTTCTACCAAGAAGCTGCTGACTTCAGCACAGCTTCTTATCACTAGGCCATCAGAGCTCGCTACAGTCAATAATACCTTATTTCCTTATTTATTTACAGTTTGACACAGTAACTGGGGTAATTGGGTTAGGTTTGTTGGAGACAGTGAGACTGGCTCAAGATAGAACAGGGTTCAGAGCTATTTGTGCATTGGGTGCTATGTATGAGTCACAGAGGGCACATTAACAGAAATTCATATTTGGTTTCTTTTCAGAAGACTACCCAAAAAGTGCTCCATAATTATGAACCTATAAAACGGAACACAAAGCTCGATATTTTGGCAAAAGATGAGAACTTGAATCTACTTGGAAAAAAAAATAAAAATATAAGGAATGGGAATCCCAGAACACTTGATTGTGCTAACGCAAAACCTATACTTGGACCAAGAGGCAGTCGTCAGAACAGAGCAGGGAGACACCGGATGGTTCAAAATCAAGAAAGGGGTCCATCAGGGATGTATTTTGTCTCCACACCTTTTCAATCTGTATGCAGATCATTCGAGATGCTGGGCTGTATGATGAGGAATGTGGCATCAGGATTGGTGGAAGAATTGTCAACAACCTGCGTTATGCAGATGACACAACCCTGCTTGCTGAAACTGAGGAGGACCTGAAGTGCTTGCTGCAGGAGGTCAAGGACTGCAGTCTTCAATATGGATTGAAGCTCAATATCAAGAAAACAAAGATTCTCAACACTGGGCCAATTGGCAGCATCAGTATGGATGGTGAAGAGATTGAGATGGTTAACAGTTTTAGTTTGCTTGGCTCCACAGTCAACACTCTTGGTAACAGCAGCCAGGAAATCAGGAAATTAATTGCATTGGGAAAGTCAGCTGTGAGGGACCTCTCAAGAGTACAAGTGCAACGACATCAGGCTGGAGACTAAGGTGTGCCTGATCCAGGCTATAGTCTTTGCAATTACGTGCTATGCATCGGAGAGTTGGACAGTGAATAGGGATGATAGAAAGAGAATTGATGCCTTTGAGTTGTGGTGCTGGAGAAGAGTGTTGAATATACCACGGATTGCTAGGAGAGCAAACAGGTTTGTCCTGGAGAGGGTGAAGCCAGAATGTTCCCTGGAGTCAAGGATTCTGAAGCTTCATCTGACATACTTTGGGCATGTTGCAAGGAGGGACTGGTCCTTGGAGAGGGACATCATGTTTGGGAGAGTGGAGGGACGGCGCAGGAGAGGAAGACCCTCGTTGAGATGGATCGATTCTGTGAGTGGAGTGGTGGGAATGAGTGCGTTTGATTGAAACAGGATAGGACGGCGTTTAGGGATCTTGTACATAGGGTCGCTATGAGTCGCAAACGACTCGATGGCACATAACAACAACAACAATTAGAATCTCAGCAGAGCAAGAAGAGCAAAAGGCTTTTAGGGCAATAAGGAGAGAAGGCTTTGAAAGACGAGAAACTGGAAGCAAGCTAAAATGTAGAAAACCTAACAACTGTTGAAGAGAAAAATACAGAAATAGCGGAGAAAACCTTCAGGGGAAAGGAAACCTAATCCCGATATTGTCCCATGGGGAGATCTGATGACGTAGCTCGTAGAGAGATGTGCTGCTAATCCGAAGGCTGCTCCTCTCTGCTGGTTCGAATCCACCAGAGTCTCCAAAGGAGAAAGATAAGCAGTCTCCTCCCGTGCCATTTATACCCTCGAAAACTCACTGCAGGGTCAGCTCTGCGCCGGGTCTGACTCGACAGCGATGAAACCTGTCAAAGCATCACACCGATTTCAAAAGTCTGTGTGATCTCTTCAATGAAATGACCAAAAAGCACACAGTTCCGACTCTCCGAGAATGACGCGGCCGGCCAGTACTTACCAGGCCCGAAGTAGCCATATTCCGGCAAGCTGAGGCCGCGCCAAGGAGCGGCGGCTCGAAACCCTGGACGGTCTGGGGTCGGGATCTCCGTCCACGACGTGAAGATGAGGCTAAGGAACGCCCGTCGGGCGGACTCGGGCGATGAGGAATTAGCGTCCAGGGTCCAACACCCAGAGCTCCCGCCCACTGACGGGGGGACAAAACAGGCGAGACTGCGCGCCTTCTAGTTTGAAGAGGCATGCACATGCGCAAAACAGACCTTGTGCTACACAGGAAGAGCCGTTATGGGCTCGCCCTCTTCTTCGATACCGCCTCTTCCCTGAAGAACCCCGCCCCTTCCGCTCCTCTTCCTCCTGCAGCCACGCCTTTCCACCCTTTCTCCGCTCCCCCCGCCCAGGGAGGGAATGTTTAGGGGGCGTGGTTTTGAGACACTTGATTCTTTGACACCAACTAACGCAGTTGAAATTCATCAGCTGCATTGTGGAGAAGGATGGGCAGTCTGCCTCTGAACACCCACTGGAGGGGAATCGACTCATAGCTGAGGTGGTAAATCGCACAGATTTGCCCATCTGTCTCCCTGGGACAAACTGGTGGACTCAAACTATCTATCTGAGTTGACAGTTCCTCTCCTGACAGCTAGGCCACCAGAGTTCTCTTTTTTCCTACTGTTATTGTTGTTGTTACATGCTGTCCAGTGGGACTTTCTTTAGTCGACTACAAGTCATAGCGATCCTGACATATCCTGTGCCATCCTCAACATCTCTGACATACTTGAGCCCACGATTACAGTCATTGCGTCAATCCATCTTGTTGTGTGGGGTTTCCCCTCCTGGCTGACCTTCCACGTTACCAAGTATGATCAGTTTGAAGGTCTTTTTTTTTGGCAGTTCATGGATACTCACTCTTCTCCAACATCTTAGTACAAAAGATTCAATGAGTCTTCTGTTATCTTCATGCATTGTCTAAGCTTGCACTGAAGTAACTGAAAAGGTTATCTTTTGGATCAGGTGCACCTCAGCTTTCCAACTGAGATCATTGTTCATCACTTTGGAGAGGTCCTTGAACTCAAGGAAGATTAAATCACTGACCATTTCTCTCTTCTCTAAATATCATAATGTTGCCTATTGGCCTGGTAGTAAGGATTTTTTTTTCCCTTAATGCTGAGATTATAATCCATATTGAAGTCTTTTCATCCTTTGCACCAAGGCTTTCAAGTCCTCCTCATTTTCAGCAAGCAAGTTTGTATCAATTGCATGTCACATTCTTCTTCATAAAGTCTACATTCACCAACGATTTGTTCTTCATACAAACTGACTAGGTATAGAGAAAAGATTCAGCCATTATGCATACCTTTCCTGGTTTTGAATCATGCCACATTCCCTTACTCTATTGGTACAACAGGTTCCTGGTCCAGGTATAGGGTTCCATGAGCATTTGTAGAAATCAACAGTGCTATTCCAGTGGTTGTGATTTTTGTTGTTTTGTTTTTATAATCTTCTGCAGAGTGTCCCTTAGAGGCAAGGAGACTGTATTTCACAATTTTGAGTATGCTATCAGGTGCAGCCAGTCCTGAGAAGGGAGCATCAAAGATATAAGAAGAGGAACACCCTCACCAAGATAGTCTGACATAATGACTGCAACAGTGGATTTAACACAGCTGAGACAGAGAATGGCACAGGATTGGGCTAAGTTTCCATGAGTTGGTCACTAAATATTGGAGTCCACTTAAGAGCATTTAGCAAGAACAATTTTGGTCCAATCATTTACAACTACAACTATCAGAGATTTTGCAGTACAGAAGTGAACTACTGCAAGGGGTTCCCAAGGCTGAAATCTTTATGGAAGCTTATCCACTGTGATTCTAGAGCTACTTGTTGGAAGTATCACCCATCTCATTACTGTCAAGTCAGACAGAACTGACTCAAAGCTGACCTTCCATTGGATTTCCAAGGCTGTAAATTGCATAGGTTGCCACCGTTTTCTGAAGGTGAAATTACAGAGGACATTTTAAAGAAAATTCCCTTCTGCAACCTTCTTCTTGTTATGTGACTTCGAGTTCACTATGACTCATAGTGATCCTATATAAAATAGCTCTGAGCCCTGTGCTATCGTAAGCCAATCTCGCTGCCTCCAACACAGCTACCCTCATTATTCAAGTTACTGTGTTAATCTATCTCATCCAGGAACTTCCTCTTCTGCACTGTCCCTCCACCCTTCCAAGTTTGATTTTTTTTTCCCCCAAGGATAACTCTCTCTGGGCAACATGCCCAAAATATGTGAGAAGAAGCCTCAAAATCACTGTTTCCAAGGAGAAATATGGTTTCACTCACTTCAGAGTAAGCCTGTTTGTTCTCTTCGCAGTCCATGGTATGTTCAATACTCCTCTACAGCACCATGACTCAAAGGCATAGATTCTTCTTTTGTCATCTTTTACCATTGTCCAGCTTTCTGCTGAATAGCAAAAATAGTGAACTCCATGGCATGGGGATTTATCACTGCTCCATACATTGCTTGTCTCTCAGATACTCCTCTAAATCTGAAAATTCAGATTAAGACAGACTAGGAAGAAGGATTGGCCATCCACTCCTGAAATAGCAGGACTCTGAAAACCCTATATACAACAGAACACACATAGATTAACAGAAAGGGCAACCAAGGTAGAACTTTCAAGTATGGAAATACAAAAGAAGAGGATCAGTTGTAAGCAGACACTAGTGAATGGAGCATGGAATGTGAGAACAATGAATGTAGGAAAACTAGAAATTGTTAAGAAAGAAATGGACCACATAAATATTGACATACTAGGCATCGGAGAGATGAGATGGACCGGCATGGGGCATTTTGAGTCAGATGATCATATCATATATTACTCTGGAGATGAAAAGGTGAGGAAAAATGAGGTTGCTTTCATAGTTAAAAAAGTAATTTCTAAATCCATCTTGAAGTACAACATTGTGAGTGATAGGTTTATATCCATACGCTTACAAGGAAGTCCGGTGAATACCACTATCATTAATGTATATGCACCGAGAACCAGAGCCAAAGAAGAAGAAATAGATGATTTCTAACAACTTTTACAGTCGGAGATAGATCAAACATGCAATCAAGATGCATTGATAATAATGGGTGACTGGAACGCAAAAGTTGGGAACAGAGAAGAAGAATCAGTAGCTGGAAAACATGGACTTGGTGACAGAAATGAAGCTATAGATAGAATGATGAAATTTGTACAATCAATGACTTATTCATTGCAAATACATTTTAGAAGAAACATAAACGTGGGTTATAAACATGAATTTCACCTGATGGTATGCATAGGAATCAGATTGATTGCAAGTGCAGAAAAAACCGCTGGAGAAGTTCAATATCAGCTGTGAAAACTAGGCCAGGAGCTGACTGTGGAACAGACCACCAACTACTCATATGCAAGCTCAAGCTGAAGCTGAGGAAAATTAAACCAAATCCACAGGAGCCAAAATATGACTTTGAGATCATCCCACCT
>NW_006400192.1:789675-792492 GCF_000299155.1 Elephantulus edwardii | reverse complement strand
CTAACAGATGCTGCCCTGGACATGCTCACCAAGTTGTGTCAAGAAATCTGGAGAACAACCACTTGGCCAACTGACTGGAAGAGATCTATATTTGTCCCCATTCCAAAGAAGGGTGACCCAACAGAGTGTGCAAACTACAAAACAATGTCGTTGATTTCACATGCAAACAAGATTCTACTGAAGATTATCCAAAAACAACTGGACATCAGCAGAGAACTGCCAGAAGTCCAGGATGAGTTTAGAAGGGGTAGTGATACTAGGGATATTGTAGCTGATGTTAGACGGATCTCAGCAGAATGCAGTGAATACCAGAAGAATGTATATCTGTGTTTCATTGATTATGCAAAGGCGTTTGACTGTGTGGATCATGACAAACGGTGGCTGACTCTGAGCAGAATGGGAATCCCAGAACATTTAATCATGCTGATGCGAAACCTATACTTGGACTAAGAGGCAGTCGTCAGAACAGAGCAGGGTAACATTGCATGGTTCAAAATTGGGAAGGGTGTGCGCCAGGGATGTGTCCTATCTCCATACCTTTTCAACCTGTATGCAGAGCAGTTTTTTCCGAGAGGCTGGGCTCTATGAGGAGAAGTGTGACATCAGGATTGGTGGAAGATCTATTAACAATCTGCGTTAAACAGATGACACAACCCTGCTTGCTGAAACTGAGGAGGACCTCATGCACTTACTGCAGAGGGTCAAGGACTGCAGCCTTCAGTATGGACTGAGGCTCAATGTTAAGAAAACAAAGATTCTCACCACTGGACCAATTGGTAACATCAGTATGGATGGTGAAGAGATTGAGATTGTTCACAGCTTCAGTTTGCTCAGCTCCATGGTCAACACTCTTGGCACCAGCAGCCAGGAAATTAAAAAATGTATTGTGATGGAAAGTCTGCTGTTAGGGACCTCTCTGACGTCCTCAAGAGCAATGGTGTGTCTCTAGAGACTAAGGTGCATCTGATACAGGCCATGGTCTTTGCAAACACTTTTTATGCATCAGAGAGTTGGACAATGACATGGGAGGATTGAAGGAGAATTGATGCCTTTTAGCTGTGGTGCTGGAGAAGAGTACTGAATGTACCATGGACTGCCAAGAAAACAAACATATTCACCCTGGAAAGGGTTAAGCCGGGCTACTCCTTGGAGGCAAGTATTCTGGGGCTTCGTTTGACATACTTTGGACATGTAGTAAGAAGGAGAGACAGGTTCTTGGAGAGGGACATCATGCTTGGGAGTTTGGAGGGACGGTGCAGGAGGGGAAGGCCCTCTACGAGGTGGATTGATTCAGTTACTGGGGTAATTGGGATGGGTGTGTCAGAGACAGTGCGATTGGCACAGGATAGAGCAGGGTTTAGGGCTGTTGTACATAGAGTCGCTATGAGTTGCAAGCGACTCGACGGCACATAACAACAACAAGGCAAAATGTGACACTCATTCTCAAATGTTCCCCTAACTATATAATAAAAAAGGATACATTAGATGCTCTCATCCTACTTAACTATTCCATAATTCTATAAAACTACATCTCGAATTTCCCAGCGGTCCCGTGGATCTGTCTCTTGCTTCAACAGTGTTTGGATGGAATAGACCCAGTGACTCCCTCCTTCCAGCCTCTGACTACCCTCCAACTTCATCTCCAGGCATAACCTAGGGACCACTTTAGCCATCTCCTATTTTCAAGGCCAGCTCACACCATTTTTTTGTTAACCCCAAAACCTCAACCAACCATGAGCTCTCACATCTGTCAAAATTCTTCCGCCAAAGTGGAGGCCGGCGTCAACCTTCTGGTCAACCTGCACATGCGGCCCTCTTACACCTGTCTCTCTCTGGGTTTTTATTTTGACCATGATTATGTGGTTTGGAAGGTGTGGGACACTTCTGCGAGTTGGAGAAGGAGAAGGGCGAGGGTGCTGAGCTTCTCTTGAAGCTGCAAAACTAGCGTGGCAGACCAGTCCTCTTCCAAGATATCCAGAAGCCATCTCAGGATGAGTGGGGTAAAACCCTGGATGCCATGCAAGCAGCACTGGCCTTAGAGAAGAACCTAAACCAGGCCCTTCTGGATCTGCACGCTGTGGGTTTTGCCCACACTGACCCCCATCTCTTTGACTTTCTGGAGAACCACTTCTTGAATGAGGAAGTGAAACTGCTGAAGAAGATGGGTGAACATCCGACCAACATTAGAAGACTGGGTGGCCCCCAAGCTAGGCTGGGCGATTATCTCTTTGAGCGTCTCACCCTCAAGCACGACTAGGGGCCTGTGGGGACCTGCAGGGGGAACCTCTGAGCCTCCTCCCCCCACCCCGCTATCAGCAGCAAGCTTCCCTTTCCCACCCTAATGTAAAATCTTATCCACCCAGAAGCCCCTCACGCAAACCTTGGACCAAATGCAACAGCTAAAAAGAAAACCCGAAAACCAAACACAACAACAACAAAAACCCTACATCTTATTTTATAAACAGAAAAATTACAATTTTAATCAAAAATTAAATTACATATTGTATATACACAGTTAATTTTTTAACTTGCAGTACCTAAGATAACTATTAATACTTGATGCTAAGATAGCCACATTGCACCACAACAAAATAAAGGTAAATCATCCAATAGAAAAATGGGCACAGGATATGAACAGACACTTCACCAAAGAAGTCATTCAGATGGCCAAAAAGCACATGAAGAAATGTTCAAAATCCCTAGCTCTAAGAGAGATGCAAATCAAAACAACTATGAGACATCATCTCACCCCAGGCAGAATAGCAAAATTTAATAAAACAGCAAGCAACAAATGCTGGCGAGGTTGTGGAGAAACTG
>NW_006400192.1:788838-789474 GCF_000299155.1 Elephantulus edwardii | reverse complement strand
AAACAAGGAACTCATGCAGTATTATTCAAAATGGGTGACCCTGGAGGACATTATGCTGAGTGAAGTATCTCAACCACAGAAAGACAAATACGCATGGTGCCACTGTTGTAAAATAGGACTGATGTCGGGGTTGAGGGGAGTCTTGCCTTCCATTGAGTACAGCTGGGAGTCAGATTCCCAGCCAGTTTGTCTCTTATGCTTCCATCACCTATTATATCATTGAAAACAGGCATATTTGGTATGTTGCTATGTTGCTGAACAGATTTCAGTGGAACTTCTGAACTGAAACAGACTAGGAATAAAAAAGCCTAGTGAGCCACTGAAAACTAGCCATTGAAAACCCAGTGTATCACAAAGATCTGTTCTGCAACACACTGTGAGAATGACGCATGAAGTTGTACATGGGAGCTATTATCAGTAAGGTGACTGAAGACAACTAACAGCAATAACAACATCACATGTTAAAGTAATTGTGAAAGGGTAAGAGAGGAGTTGCATGTGAACTCTGAATTCACAGTCAGACTTGAATTTCACTCTTCCACTAACATTGCAGTTATGAGAAAATTAATTAAACTACCTATTTTTCAAATTTCTGGTCTATAAAAATAAAATAATATTAAGATTATAAGGATATTG
>NW_006400192.1:785599-787188 GCF_000299155.1 Elephantulus edwardii | reverse complement strand
TTATTGGGGCAGCTATTGCTGCCAGTTTAGGGCCTGTGTCAGGAAAAGGAAGTCTTACTCATATACAATGCCACCCAAAGGT
This sequence comes from Elephantulus edwardii, assembly GCF_000299155.1. Classification (NCBI taxonomy): domain Eukaryota; kingdom Metazoa; phylum Chordata; class Mammalia; order Macroscelidea; family Macroscelididae; genus Elephantulus; species Elephantulus edwardii. Next base: position 787,106 of record NW_006400192.1, on the reverse strand, counting down.
AATAAAGGAGGTCAGAAATTGCTTCGTTTTAGATTTACAGCTTCAGGAACCCAACAGAGGACCCCTATGCATTGGAACGGAGTTGACAGAAGTCATTTTGAGTACTAATATCAACACATAATGCCGGGAACATAGGGCAATTTTAATATAGAAATCTTTTGATCTGGTGGCCTCGTGGTAAGAAGTTGTGCTGCCAATTAAAACGCATTTAATTCAAATCAATCAGCTGCTCTACAGGAGAAAGGTGGGAAGTATTCTTCTGTACAATTAAGTATCCAAAAGCCTTCTGGAGATTTAGCTGTGAGTTGGGTCCAACTCCAAGATACAAATGCATAATAACAACAACATTGATATTATTATGGAGATATGTCATTGTGTCCTAGGGAAATTTTGCCAATTGTTCTGCTTGCAATCTGGTGTTAATGAATTCAGAACATATAATAATAAAGACATTTTTTCATGTGTGCATGTTGTTATTATTGTTAGATGCCAATGAGTCAAGTATTACTCACAGTGATCCTATAAACAACAGATCTAAACCCTGTCTTATGTTATCTTCATCATCTCTAATTTATTTGACCCCAATGAGGCAGTCACTGTGACAATTTTGTTTCACTAAGAATGTTCCTCTTTTTCACTGACCTTCCACATTTCGAAGCATGATGTTCCTTTTCAAGGTAAAGCCACCTCTAGCAACATGCCCGAAGTATGTAAGACAAAGCTTCACCATCCTTGCCTCCAAGGAGCATCCTGGTTTCACTTTTTCCAAGTTATACCTATTTGTTCTGCAGTCAGTCCATGAGACAATCTTCTCCAACACCACAATTAAAATGCATTCATTCTTCTTCTTTGTCCAGCTCTCAGATGCAGAGCTGTTGTTACTTGCCAGAGTAAAGTGACTCAGTGCAACCTTGTGAACAACATATCTGAACCCAGTCCTATGCTGTGCAATCCTTACAATCTGACATATGCAAGTCCTTTGCTGCATGTTGTTATGTACCATTGAGTCGACTACACCTCATAGTCACCATATCAATGTACAATAGCTCTGAACCTTGCTCTTTTGTGAGACAGCCTCACTGCCTCTGACAAATCTACCCTCATTACCCCAGTTACTGTGTCAATATATCTCATTCGCAGTCTCCCTCTCCTGCACTGTCCCTCCACCTTTCCAAGCATGATATCCTTTTCTAAGGAATCTTCCCTACTGGCAATATGCCCAAAGTATGTGAGAAGGAGCCTCAAAATCCTTGTCTCCAAGGAGCAACTTGGTAACTTGGTTCCATCTTCTCCAAGACAGATCTGCTTGTTCTCTTGGCAGTCCATGGTGTATTCAATACCCTTCTCTAGCACCACAACTCAATGGCATAGATTCTTCTTCTGTCATCTTTAGTCATTGTCTAGCTCTCTGCTGCATAGCAAAAATAATGAACTCCATGTCCTGGATCAAGCGTACCTTAGCATCTAGACTGAAACTGTTGCTCCTTAGCGTTCTGGAGAGGTCCCT
>NW_006400192.1:758859-767737 GCF_000299155.1 Elephantulus edwardii | reverse complement strand
TAATTAATTGTGATTTATTTGTAGATGAGCACTAGATTAATTGAATTAAACACTGAATGTCTATAAAAAAAAGAAAAATGGAAAGAAGTCTAAGATACACTGAAGGCATTATCTTTTATCTTCATTGTTGTTGTGTGCCATTGCATCATCTTTGACTTACAGCGGTCTTATATACAATAACTCTGAACCTTGCCCTATTCTTAGCAGGTCTCGTTGACTCTGACACACCTACCTCTATTACTCATCAGTTACTGTGTCCATTAATCTCATCCAGAGTCTTCCTCTCCTGTGCTGTCCTTCCATTCTTCCAAGCATCATGTCCTTCTCCAAGGACTGGTCTTTCCTGCCACATGTGCAAAGTTTGTAAGACAGAGTTTGAAAATCCTGGTTTCTAGAAGAAACTTGGTTTCATTCTCAACAAGATAGACTTGTTTTTTCTCTTGGTAGTCCATGGTTTATACAATACTCTTCTCCGACACTGCAATTAAAAGGCATCAACTCTCCTGTCATCCATAGTCATTGTCCAGCTCTTATGTGTAGCTAGTAATTGCAAAGATTGTGACCTGGATCAGACCCATCTTAGTCCCTACACTGACATCATTACTCGTTAGCACTTTGGAGAGGTCCTTGACAGCAAACATCCCAGTGCAATTTGTCTTTTGGTTTCCTGACTGCTAGTGCCAAGAGTGTTGATTGTGGAGTAGAACAAGTTGAAGTTGTTAACAACCTCAATCTCTTCTCCATCTATCACGATGCTGCCAATAGGCCTAGTGGTGAGAATCTTTGTCTTCTTGATGTTGTGCTTCAATTCATATTGAAGACTACAGTCCTTGACCTTTTATAGCAAACACTTCTGGTCCTCCTCTGTTTTGGCAAACAAAGTTGTATCATCTGTATAATGCAGTTTGTTGATGAGACTTCCTCCAATCCTCATGCCACATTCTTCCTCATAAAGCCCAACCTCCCAAATGATCTATTCTACATATAGATTGAAAACATATGGGTACGGGACACATCCCTAACTAACTCCTTTCTGAATTTTGAACTATGTTGTGTTTGCTTGCTCTTTCTGAAGACTGCTTCCCAGTCCACATATGTTTTGCATGAACATACTCACATATCCCAGGATTCCTATTTTCCTCAATATTAGCCACAATATGTTGTGATCTACACAGTCAAATGCTTTTGCATAGTCAATTAAACACAGATAGACACTTCCCTGATACTCTTCACTTCTGGACAAGATCTACCTGATATTGGCAATAATCACTCTACTGTCATGGCCGCTTCTAAACTCAGCTTATATTTTTGGTAGTTACTGTTACAGTCATCTTTGGTTTATCTTCAGCAGCACTTTGCATGGATGTAATATTGGTGATGTTGTTGTTGTTATGTGTGGTTGTGTTGCTTGCGACTACTAAAAACACCTCTGAACCCTGCTCTATCCTGTGCCAACCTTATTGTCTCTGACAATTTTCAGACGTCACCTTTTTTTTGAATGGGAATAAGTATGAATCTCTTCCACTCAGTTGGGCAGGTAGTTGTCCTTCAGATTTCTTGGCACAATATTGTAAGCATGTCCAGGGTAGCATCTATTTGTTGTAATAAGTCTGTCGGTATTCCATCAATTCCTGGATACTCATTTTTTGCCAATTCTTTCAGAGCAGCTTGAACTTCTTTCTTCATCACCATTGCCCCTTGATCATATGTTGTTTCATGAAATTCTCCTATGTCAGCCAATTCTTTTTGGCACAACAACTCTGTATACTTCTTCCATCTTATTTTTTATACTTGTTAATTTTTATCATTATTCATAATTTTAATGAAAATTTACAGATATTTTCTATTTCCATTGATTCATTGTTGCACTTTTCTCCCTGCCCACCTCTCCCCTCCAATTCATTCTTCTCTTTGAAAAGTAAAAGAAAAATTCTTTCAGTGTTATACAATCCCTCCGCCCAAGTCCACTCCATTATGCTGTCTTCCTGTCATGACAATAATACCGAATTGTATATCCCTTTTAAACAGTTCTCTCCCTCATCTGTTTCAATGCAGTATGCTTAATTTACCCCATCTTTCTCAGTCTCCCCAAACCCTGAAGTCAATCCCGTTTTACAACAGTGGCCCTGTGCAGTATATGTCCTTTTGTGCCTGAGATATTTAGCTCAGCATAATGTCCTCCAGGGCCATCCATTTTGAATAATATTGCATGAGTTCCTTGTTTTTCAATGCAGCATAGTATTCCATTGTGTATTCCACAGCTTCTCTATCCATTCGTTTGTTGATGGGCACTTAGGTTATTTCCCACTCTCTGCTATCGTGAACAAAGACGTGATAAACATGGGTGTGCATATATCTGCTTCTGTGACGGTTATTGTTTCTTTGGGGTATATTCCTTATATTCCTTTCATCTTTTTTTAATGCTTCCTGGATCACTCCCTTTTCACATCCTTAAGCATTGCAACTCGAGGCTTAAGTTTGTTTTTCAGTTCCTTTAACTTAAAAAACGCAGAGCGAGTTCAAACTTTTTTATTTTCCTACTTCACCTTTTTGCACATTTCATTATAATTCTTTGGTCTTCTCCAGATACCATTTTATATCTTCTGTTTAGCTCCTTAACTTCCTGACTTCTTTCATTTCCTTTGACTTCTCAGTGTTCTAGTGTATTATTCAGAGTCTCTTCTGATATCCACCTCAGTCTTTACTTTGTTTCTCTAACTTGATTTTTTTTATTTCATTTTAAAAATTTGTGCGACACATAGAATATAAAAATGAAATGGCATTTCCTGTGGTTTCAAAGTCAGCTGAACTCTCTATACATTGAATTCTGATTGCTGATACCAAACAATAATTATTTTTTAATACTATTTATTTACAAAATTTGAATACTTTGATTTCGAGAAGGGTTTCTTTCAATTTCCCTCACCTCCCCACCCATCAAATTGTATAACTCTGTGATTAATCTCTCACCCTGCACATCCTCATCCCTCTTTGTAATGACCTTTTGCATTCTTCCTGGATATCTTGGATATCATTTGGTCTTCATTCATTAGTGTTCAAGGCCTCAAACTTGTTCCTGAGATGCTTTTGAAATTCAGATGGGATAGACTCAAGGTCAAATTTTGGCTCCTGTGGATTTGATTTAACCTTCTTTAGCTTTAGTTTGAACTATATGAGTATTTGATGTTAACTATCTGGTCCACAGTCACGACCTGATCGAGTTTTCACAACTGATAGGAAATTTCTCCAAAGATTCTTTCTACAGATATATTCAATCTGATCCCTGTACATACTATCAGGTGAAATCCATATATATAGTAAGCTTATGGATTATCTTCATTAGTAAATCTTTATGTACTGTTCACTTACAGCAAGGAAACTAGTCTCCTCTGCATATGTCAGGTTGCTAGTGAATCTCCTTCCAATCCTGACTGTGCTTTTCTTCAAATAGATGACCTTATTAATTTCTTTTTTAAGCATACAGGTTGATTAAGAATGAGAAAATACTACTTTAACATGCACATTTTCTGATTTTAAACCATATTGTGTGCTTTGTTCTGTTCTAATGATTGTCTTGCTATAATTAACAGGGCAAAATCCTTATTAAATGTTTTGGAATTCCTCTTCTACTGGTGCTATTGTACATAGGGTTTTTGAAGGTCTTTCATATTTCTGAAGTGGATGGCAATCCTTCTTCCTAGTTTGTTTTAATTTGAATGCATAGTTTTAGAACCGTATCTGACAGACAAGCATTTTACCGAGCAGATGAAAGACGCTTCCCATAGAGAAATAACCAATGCATTTATTGTCCCCTACACCCAAAAACATATGTCTTGTTTCTTCCCTTTCCCATCATCATTCCTTGCACTCCCGCCTACCTAGTCAAACCCTCCCTTCCCCAGACAACTTTTGATATGATAGCTTAGTCCAAAAGTCACTTTTGTGATGTCTTGCACCACACACTGCTACTGGTTTCTCATGCTGTTGTCTCTTTCTTGTTTAGGAAGATGTAAGTCCAAATTGCATGTACCAGATTCAAGGAAAGATTTTGCCTGAGGCAGTACTGATGGAAGTACCTTGCCTGAAGAAGATCTGAAATGTTTGTTGCAGAAGGTCAAGGACTGTAGTCTTCAATATGGATTGAAGCGTAACATCAAAAAGACAAAGATTTTCATCACTGGGACAATTGGCAGCACCATGATAGATAGAGAAGGGACTGAGGTTTTTAACAATTGCAGCTTGCTCAGCTCCACAATCAACAATCAACAGTCTTAACATCAACAGTCAGGAAATCAGAAGACGAATTGCCTTGGGAAAATCTGCTGTCAGGTACCTCTCCGGAATACGGAAAAACAACTAAGTCAATCTAGAGACTAAGGTACGACTAATCCAGTCCATAGTTTCTGCAATTACTTGTTATGCTTCAGAGAGTTTGACAATGACTAAGGATGACAGAAAAAGAGTTGATGACTTTGAATTGTGGTATTGGAGAAGAGTCTTGAACATAACTTGGACTGCCGGGACAACAAAAAGGTCTGTCTTGGAAAGGGTGAAATCGTGTCTCTCCTTAGAGGCTAGGATTTTGAAGCTCCATCTCACATATTTTGGGCATATGGCCAGGAGAAATTGGTCCTTGGAGAAAGACATCACGCTCGGAAGGGTGGATGGACAGCACAGGAAAGGATGACCTCGGATGAGAAGGATTGATACAGTGACTGGGACAATGGGGGTTGGTATTTTAGAATTAATGAGACTGGCTCAGGACAGGGAAGTGTTCAGAGTTGCTGTACATAGGGTCGCTATGGGTTGCAGGTGACTCAACAGCACAAAACAACAACAAATTAGTCTTATTTAAGTATAATAATGTAAGTGCTATTTAAGTATTAGTGCTAAGTGTAACTTGTTATACTTTACACAGTCAGATGGCTTTGCAAAATCAATACACAGCTAAACATATCTTGGTATTCTTTTTTCAGACAAGGTCTATCTGATATCAGCAATAATATCACTAGTTTCATGTTTACTTTTAAATCCAGTTTGAATATATCAGAAGTGTCTTTCAATGTGTACCTGTCAATGTATAGCAAGTACCTCACAATATATCACTTTTGAATTATTTTCAGAATTATTTTACTTGTGTGTAATGTTAATGGTGCTTGTTGGATAACCCTTCTTTACAGTAGCTGCAAATACAAATCTCTTCCTGTTGATTAGCTGGGTAGCTGTGATGCAAATTTCTTAACACAGACAAGTGAGAGTTTCCAATATTGCATCTATCTGTTGAACTGTATTCTGTCAAGTCTCGGGAACTTCCTTGTTTTTTGCAAATGCCTTCAGTGCAGATTGGATTTCTTCTTTCATTTCTATAAGTTCATCTTATTCAAATTCTGAAAAGTTTGAATATTTCCTTTATCTTTTTTGATTATTCTTATTTGATTTTGCTCATAGAATACTTCATATAATTTGTAGCTTAAATTTTTCTTGCAATTTTTTCTAGTTTGTATAATGTCCAATGTGTTAACTCTTTTTTTTTTAAAAAAAATTTTATTTCATTCTGGTTTGCTTACAAATTCCATATACATTGTTTTTCACAACTATCTTTCCCGTTACCTTAACCTACCCCCCTACCCATCAAATTGGTTGACCCTATGATTCTATTTCCCACCCATTCTTACCCCTGTCTCCCACCCATCCTCACCCTTGTGCTCCCACCCCACAACTCCCCTTAGAGTCTCATACATGTTTTACTAGTTATATATTTCTACAATAATGGTCTTATACATTATATGTCTTTATGGGACTGAGTTGATTCAGCATTATGATCTCTAATCCCTCCCAAATTAGATAATGATTTACAAATTAGATTATCCCTCCCAAGTTAGGTAATGATTTCTGCATGCTGCATAGTTTTTCGTTATGTGAATGTATCATGATTTCTCAATCCATTCGATGGACATTTGGGCTGTTTCCATGTTCTTGCTATGGTGAATGATACTTCTATGAACTTAGGCATACAAAATTCTGTTTGAGGCTCAGTTCTCATTTTCTCGGGATATACTCCAAGTTGAGTCATATAGAATTTCTATGTTCACTTTTCTGAGGAAATGCCAAACTGCCTTCCAGAGTAGTTGTACCATTTTGTAATCCCACCAACACTGTATAAGAGTTCCTATCTTACCACATCCGCTCCAACATTTATTACTTGTTAAGCTTTGCCACTGCTACTGGAGTGAGACGGTATGTCATTGTGGTTTTTATTTGCATCTCTCTTACTGCCAGTTATTTTGATAATTTCTTCATGTGTCTGTTGACCATTCGAATATTTTCCTCTGTGAAAAGTCTTTCTACATCTTTTGCTTATTTTATAACTGTTTTATTGCTCTTTTTCTTGTGGAAGCTCTGTTGGATTCTGTAGACCTTTGATACGAGACTCTTGTGTGAAATGGTATTGCCAAATGGTTTTTTTTTCCCAATCAGATATTCTTTTCACTCTGTTGGGGAAAACTTTTGATGCACACAGAGATTTAATCTTTAGAAGATCCCATTCATCAATTTTATCCTCTTTGATTGTGCTTTTCTGGCTGTATTTGGCAATCTATACCATAGACTAGATCATTTAAGCTTGATTCCACTTTGTCTCTGTTGAAATTTATCGTTTTGGGCTTTACTCTTAGGTCTCTTATCCACCTTGAGTTGATTTTTGTGTATGGTATGAGATGTGGATCCTCTTCCTCTTTCTGCTTTCTGTAGGTAGCAGTTTAATTTTGCCAGTACCATTGTTGAAGAAGTTGTAATTTCCCCACTTGATAGGTTTTATTTCCTTGTCAAATATCAGTTGACCATAGATAGGTGGGTCTACTTCTGGGTTCTCAATTCTGTTCCATTGGTCTATGTGACTGTCTTTGTACCAGTATTATGCTGACTTTGTTACTACTGCTGTGTTGTAGGTTTTGAGATCAAGGAGAGCTATGCCTTCAATTTCATATTTATTTTTCAGAAGTGCTTTGCTTATTCAAGGTCTCTTTTCTCTCCAAGTTAAATTAAAAATTTCCCTTTCAATCTCCTTGAAAAATGAATTTGATATCTGTTTTGAGATAGATTGCTTTTGGTTAGACTGTAATTTTTACAATATTTAGTTTCCTATCCATGACCATATGGTCTCATTCAGGCCATAGTATTTTCAGTTTGTTGCTATGCATCTCAGAGTTAGAAATTGAATAAGGATGACAGGAAAAAAATTGACGCCTTTGAGCTGTGGTGTTGGAGAAGAGCACTGAACATTCCATGGACAGTTACTGCTAAAGATCATTCAAAACCAGCTGGAACAGTATATAGATAAGGAACTGCTAGAAGTTCAAGCAGGATTTAGAAGAGGTCATGACAACAAGAATATCATTACTCATGTCAGATGGATCCTGGCTGAAAGTAAGGAATACCACAAGAATGTCTATTTGTGCTTTATTTACTATGCAAAGACATTTAACTTTTTGGATCATGACAATTTGTGGCTAACATTGAGAAGAACGGGAATCCCTGATGGCTCCTAACAACATAATACCTGGGAAATTTTCTTCTAGTATTTCTTCCACATTTTTCTCAGAGACCCTCCCTTCACTTCCATGTTCTAGAATTCCAATCATGCCTATGTTTTTTTCTTTTGATATAGTCCCACATGATTCTAACTATTTCTTCATTTTTTTTATATCTCATCTCTGAATTTTCGCCTACTGTGTTTTCAGTGATGTCTTGTCTTCCAGCTCACTGACTCTCTGTTCTATTCCTTCGGTTCTACTTTTTTGTCTCATCAGCATATTGGACTCTTTAATTTTGGTCTTAATATTCTGGATTAGATTTTCATGCTTTTCTGTTATGTCCAGTACTGTGTGGGCTGTACCCTGTCTGCTTTGTGATGATTTTTTTAGGTTCTTATACCTCTTTATCTATATTAACAATTCTTTCTTTCATCTTTTGCATTTTCTTCCATTGCTGTTCAAGTTGCACCTCATCAATATATTTCTTTAGGATCATCCTCTCTAAGGTATTTGCTCTCTTAGTGACTTTCATTGTGTCTTCCATAATTCACATCTTATTCATATCTGTTCAAATAACTCCACATCAACGTATTTCTTATGGTTCTCTCTATCTGCAGCATTAATTTGGTCTGCTTTTTTTTAGAAGGGTTCTTTTGTTTTTTTCATGACTGTTGCAGAAGGCTGCTTTCGTGACATTTTGTGAGTCTTTTCTTAGTAGACGTTCAGTTGTTATAAATGTATATTGTCCCAAAGTATGGCAATGATATGTAAAGGACCTGTATATTGGTTCTCCCCTCTTGTTTTCCCAAAGCAGGATGACTTGCCTTCCAGAAACCGGGGCTTCACCTGACCTCTTCTGATTGACCTTAAGAAATCCAAGTATTTGTTCTTGAAAACAATGTATTTGACTTTTGTAAATAAACTAGTAGAAATTTTTTTTAAACGATGGAAAAGAAATCTGAGTAGACATAGCTAGATAGCAGTGTTCCAGGCCAAAGTACCTTTCCTCTCTACTCTATGAGAGAGTTCAGAGGCAGTTCCTTCCATTTATTCTTGTACTAATTGCAGGTGTTTGTTGTATCATCTGCATATCGCAGATAGTTGATCAATCTTCCACCAATCTTGACCCCACATTTCTCCTCATAGAGCCCAGCCTCCCAGATAATCTGTTCTGCATACAAGTTGAAAAGGTATAGAGACAGGACACATCACTGGCGTACGCCCTTCCCAATTTTGAATCATGCAGTGTTTCCCTGCTCTGTTCTGATGACTGCTTCTTGGTCCAAGTATAGGTTTCTCATTAGCACGATCAAATGTTCTGGGATTCCCATTCCTCTCAGAGTCAG
>NW_006400192.1:754714-756954 GCF_000299155.1 Elephantulus edwardii | reverse complement strand
AGTTTAGGGATGTAGTACATAGGGTCGCTATGAGTCACAAGCGACTCGATGGCACATAACAACAACAACAACAAATGCAGGTGATGTCTTGATAGGATTTTGGATATTGGTGTTATTGGTGATTTATAACCTGAGAACAGAAAGGGGCCAAGATGGTGCCAGAAGGCAGGGGTCGCTGTTTCCCAGGCCAAGAATGGGTGGCCTGAATTTTCTGCAGAGTTCTGCCCAGTCAGGAAAGCTAAAGACAGGGAGGGGATGCAGGCACACATCAGTCACTAACTTGAGGACAGAAAGGGACCTGTTCTTAACTCTTGGTTTACTTTGCCTTCTTGAGCTTCAGTTTGCAATATTTCACTCGGCCCGTTTCCATCACTACTTCCCCCATTTGCTTTAGCTACCCTGTGTTGAAGAGCAAGTTTCAGAGATTTTTCTGACATATATTGTAGTTTTATTTTCCTCTCATTTTTTTTAATGAACTTTTGCTTTCTTCATGGATGCAGGATGTCTGATCCTAAATGTTAAATATATCAAGTCTCTTCTTGAGATGATCTCTAAATTCTGGTTAGATACAATCAATATATACTTTGGCTCTTATGAACTAGTTTTCATTGAGAGGGTATTCCTCTTCTGCACTGTCCCTCCACCCTTCCAAACATGATATTCTTCTCAAAGGACTAGGCTCTCCTGGCAACATGCCCAAAGTATGTGAGACAGAGCTTCAAAATTCACTTTCTCCAGGCCACACCTATTTTTTCTCTCTTGGCTGTCCACGGAATGAATGTTCAATACTCTCCTCCAACATCACAACTAAAAGGCATTAATCCTTCTTCTGCCCTCTTAGTCATTGTCCAGTTCTCTGATGAGTAGCGAGTAATTGCAAAGTCCATGGTCTGGATAAGGTACATCTTTCTCTCTAGACTGACATGATTACTCTTTGGCACTCTGGAGAGGTCCCTGACAACAGACTTCCCCAGTGTAATTAATCTTTTGATTTCCTGACTACTGGTGCCAAGAATGTTGATTGTGGAACTGAGCAAGTCGAAATTGTTTACAACCTCAATATCTCTTCTCCATATATCATAGTGCCGCTAATTGACCCACTGGTGAGAATCTTTTTTTTCTCTTGATGTTGAGTGTCAATCCATATTGAAGACTGCAGTCTTTGACCTTCTCTAACAAACATTTCAGGCCCTCTTTAGTTTCATCAAGCATTAATATCACATAAACAAAATATTTCTGAAGATAATCCCAAGCCGGCCAGAACAGTTCTGTGTCAATAGGTGGTAGCAATGTTCACAAAAAGTTTTGCTAAGCAGTCAGTCCTTAAGAAGCTTAGTGGCAGTAGTAATCAATACTTAACCAAAAAGTGCTGTATAAATTCATTGATTGGCCTTTACATTTCATACCTGCACACATGTTCAGTTCTAAATTGTGATTTCATTCTATTATATGCATATTATTTCTCACAGCATAGTAAAACAACAGATACTTTCTGTGTTGGCATTCTGTATTATATAGTTTATGTCTAAAACAACTAAATTATTTCCTTACTAACAGATGCTTTGGTCATTTAAAGCACATATACATTTTCAAAAGCTTAGTAATATAGTTCTTCACTGTATTCACTCTGAAAAGACCTAAATAATTTTTGTTGAAAATGTTGTTAAGTGCCATCGAGTCGTAGACAACTCATTGTTGAAAATAAAAAAATAAAGTAGATCTGACTCTCTAATTATAGCCATGGTAGTGCCTTACCTTATCTCATTGTCATCCTGTCAGAATGAAGTGATATCTGACCCTCCATCAGATTTTCTGATATTTTAAATTACACGTAAGGAGATTGCCCATCTTTCTCCCATGGTGCTGCTTATGTATTTGAAGCAACAGAGAAGTGTAGCCTCTGGGTTAGCAGTATAACTCCCTACAGATTAGGTCACCAGACCTCCCTAAAGGTAATGCAGGGATGTAAAAATAGCCATGTAAATGGAAGTCAAACCAAGTAATCCCATTAATAAGTTGTTGTTGTTGTTATTAGGTGCCACCAAGTTGAGTATACTTTATAGCAAAATTATAAATAATGGATCTGAATCCTGTCCTATTCTGTGGCATCTTTATCATCTCTGACATATTTTGTTGTTGTTGTTGTTATGTGCCGTCGAGTCGCCTGCGACTCATAGCGACCCTATGTACAAAAGCCCTAAACTCCGCTCTGCCCTGTGCAAATCGCACTGTCTCCGACA
>NW_006400192.1:751657-753431 GCF_000299155.1 Elephantulus edwardii | reverse complement strand
CTGGAGCCTTATTTTTTGCCATTTCCTTCAAAGCAGCCTGAACTTCTTCTTTCATCACCATAGGCTCTTGCTCATACGTTGTTTCATTAAATTCTTCTGTGTCTTCCAATTCCTTTTGATACAGTGACTCAGTATATTCCTTCCATCTTCTTTTAATACTTCCGGGATCATACTTTAGCCCATTGAAACAGTCACTATGTCAGTCCATCTTGTTGAGGACCAGCCTCTCTTTCTTTGGCCTTCTACCTTTCTAAGTATAATTTTCCTTCATACAGAAAAGTCCCTCCGAACAACTTGCCCAAAGTATGTAAGTTGAAGCTTCACCATCCTTGCCTTCAAGAAGCACTCTGGCTGTACTTTCTCCAAGATATATGTATTTGTTACTTATCTTGGCAGGCCATGATATGTTCAATACTCTTCTCCAGTCAAAAGCATAATTTCTTCTTCTGTCATCCTTATTCATTGTCCAGCTCTCAGCAAGCAATTGGGAAGACCATGGCCTGGGTCAGGTGCACCTTAGTCTCTATTTTAACATCATTCATTGCTCTTTAGCACTCTAAAGAGATCCTTGACAGCAGAATTTCCCAACGCAACTCGTCTCTTGAGTTTCTGACTGCTGGTGCCAAGAGTGTTGATTGTGGGTCTGAGCAAGACAAAATTGTTAACAACTTTAATATATCGTAATGCTATATAATGGTGATGACTTTTATGAGATGTCATATTCCTTACTAAACTTGGATCATTTTCTATCATCGTATCCACTATATTCCAATTCTGTGAAATATCTCTACCACTTTCATCTGTGTTAGTTTTTGTTTTTCTGTTTGACTCTCCCTATTACTTTATTTAAACCAAATAGCTTCATGTTATTGAGGTCTGTAGAGTTGGAAGCTATTAATAACTGACCCTCCAACAGCTTTTCAGACACATAGAATCAATCACATGGGCGGAGATTGTCTATCTTTATTTTGTCAGGCAGCAGGTGGATTTGAACTAAATACCTTTGCATACCTAAATCGAGATAATAAATAAATTTTTAAACTGTTCAAACATAATAATATTTATTCATTTATATTATGCATATATACTTGTTACAGTACTCTGTGGAAGCCATTCCAACTCATAGCAACCCTGTAGGACAGAATACAAGAGTCTCTATAGAGTTTCCTGAGCTGTAATCTTTATGAAAGCAGATCGCTCTGCCTCTTGAAATACATGGTGGCTACTAGTTTTGAATCACTGACTTTTCAGTAAGCTGCCTAGTGCTTAACCAGGTCTCTTGTATGCATGTTTCTTGACACTGAGATGTGCTATATAAACATTATATTAAAAACAAGGCTAATAAAACAACATGTTACTTCTCCAGTTTTATAAATGTGTGCAAAGGGGGGGGGAATTCCCCAAAAGTAAAGGCATCAACTTAGCGTTTATAGTGAGTGCACAGATAGCATTATTTTAATTTTTCCATGTCTTTTTTGACTAAATTTTTCAAAAGTATGTTTGGTTTTGGCTTTTTTAATTATTAAATTTTATTAATTTTAATGAACATTTACAGAGATTTTGGGTTTCATTTCATTCATTGTTGCACTATTTTCTCTACCCTCCTCCCCAATTCGTTCTTCTCCCCCCCCCCGAATGTCTGTTTTAATTGTCCTTTTGCCACAGTGCTTGTCAAAGCCAGTTCTGATTAATCTCCTTTGTCAGTGTGTCTTTTGCCATTCCCTGTCACTCCTCCCTGAGAGAGACTTCACCCTGAGTCATAAGGAAAAGGGGA
>NW_006400192.1:748393-751314 GCF_000299155.1 Elephantulus edwardii | reverse complement strand
GGCCTATTGACTAGCACTTTGTCTATTATAGTATAAAGGTTAGGAACCACAAGATGTAGAGGCTCAACTAAGTCATTTATTGTTCTTAAGTCCTGAACCAAATTCCATCTACAACTGGGTTGTTTTACACAAAAGTATGTTTTATATTAATAAGAAAAATAATTGTATTTTTAATGTTAGTATTTGTGTACAAGACATGATACATTTTGGTTAAACATGTTATTAAGCTAAACCACACTAAAGCCATTACTATGAAGTCAATTTTGACTCCTGAAGTGTTTCTACAAACCGTGAGAGTTCAAGTGCAGTACACAAATCACTTCTAAAAGTGAGGGATTTAAAAGCAACAAGAAGGTAAACTACAAGCAAAGACATGATGCATTTTTAACATATACATCAGGGAAGATTGGTCAGATATTACATAACTCTCATGTTGTTGTTGTTATTGTTATGTGCCGTCGATTCGCCTGCGACTCATAGCGACCCTATGTACAACAGCCCTAAACTCTGCTCTGTCCTGTGCCAATCGCACTGTCTCTGACACTCCCATCTCAATTATCCCAGTCACTGAATCAATCCACCTCATAGAGGACCTTCCTCTCCTGCGCTGTCCCTCCACCCTCCCAAGCATGATGTCCCTCTCTAAGGACCGGTCTATGGGGTGCCTAATAAGCCAAAGGCCACACCTTCCTAAAACCCACCATCAGCTCTATAGGAAGACAATGAGCTCTCTCCTCCATGCAATATATAGCCTTACATATCCAACAGAGCATCAACTATAAGTCAGTAATGACTCAACAGCAATGAATGAATGAGTGTGTTCAGTACTAGAATCTCTTTTCATTTATTTCTGATCCACTTTGTCATTATAGCTCATTCAAGGGTGGTGGGGAGGAAGATAAACTGGTCATTTAACAATTTGCCAAATTGTTGGGAAGGCTAGAGAAACAATATATTTTGCACTTTTAGTAATAATTTCCAGCTATTCTCTGAAAACCCAGAGGCTACTGCTTCTCTACAGTCAGGAAGCTACTTGGAAAATTGAAGAGCTTCTGCTAATGCTGTTTTCCTCAGAGCCATGCTAACACAGTAGAGTCAGGAAGCCACTAGAATCACAAAACTGTCAAGTCGAGGAAGCCATCAGGGGCAGGAAACATCTTATGAGCAGTGTGCCTTTTTACAGCTTCCAACTCCCGAACCACACTATTGTTTTTAAGTGCTGATGAGTCAGAACTGACACTCCAGAGGGTTTTTAGAGGGAGTAAATTCATAGAAGGAGATTGCTCAACCTTGTCTAGTGGAGCAGATGGTAGATTTGAACCTGGTGTTTTGGGTTGGCAGTGAAGCCCCTTACCACTAGGCTGCCAAAGCATGCTATACCAATTGAAAACTGATATTCTGTGTTCTATCAATATTCAAGATACTAACAATCACATACTGGGACTTCTGATAACATTGTTACAGAAAAGGAAAATCAATACCTGCAGACTGTGCTTGTCTGCAGAAAAGCACAATCAGCACAGAAGAATAAATT
Source organism: Elephantulus edwardii (assembly GCF_000299155.1). NCBI lineage: Eukaryota > Metazoa > Chordata > Mammalia > Macroscelidea > Macroscelididae > Elephantulus > Elephantulus edwardii. The sequence goes on along the minus strand of NW_006400192.1, from coordinate 749,780 downwards.
TTGTCTCCTTTCTGCCTTGTTCTTCACAATTACCAGCTCTAGTTGTAATGGAGTGTGGAAAATGCAGTTAGATTTCCAGTTTGGGGCATGAAGGAGTGGAATTGCTTTAAAGTAATGACTCACTTTAGCTCCTAATGTAGCACTAATGGGAAAGAAAGAAAGAAAGAAAGACAGGAAGGAAGGAAGGAAGGAAGGAAGGAAGGAAGGAAGGAAGGAAGGAAGGAGTAGATTTAACCCTTCCATACATTAAGCTTGAAATGATGATTAAAATGAAATTTATTGCCTCTCTTTACACTATCTCACTATTCTGAATTTCTAGTTTCTATGAACCAGCAGTCAGGAAATCAAAACATGAATTGCACTGGGAATATCTGCTATAAGCCACCTCCTCAGAGTACTGAGAAGCAATGACATCAGTATAGAGACTAAGGTGCACCTGATCCAGGCCATGGTCTGGGTAGCAATTACTTGCTATGTATCAGAGAGCGGGACAATGACTAAGGATAATAAAATAAGAATTTATGTCTTTGAGTTGTGGTGCTGGAGAAGAATCTTGAAAATACTATGGACTGCAAAGGGAACAAATAAGTCTGTCTTGGAGAGAGTGAAACCAAGTTTTTCCTTGGACGCTAGGATTTTGAAGCTCCATCTCATATACTAGGAGAGATCAGTCCTTGGAGAAGGACTTCATACTTGGAAGAGTAGAGGGACACTGCAGGAAAGGAAGATCCCAGATGAGATGGATTGATACAGTAACTGGGTTAAGGAGAGTAGGTGTGTCTGAGTCAGTGAGACTGCCACAGAATAGGACAGACTTCCAGCTGTTGTACATAGAGTTGCAATAAGTCGTAGGCAACTCAACAGCATATAACAACAACAACATTAAAGAAAAAAATCTTCAAAACCGAACCGATAAGCAACATTATGATATACGGGAAAAGTTATCAAGGATTTAATTTTACTTGGATAAACAATTCCCAAGGAATTAGCAATTTTAAAAACATAATAGTGTATTGCATAGGGCAAATCCACTGCAAAAGATGTTTTTTAAGTGTTAAAAGACTAAGATAATATTTTTTTATTTTCTTTATTTTTCATTTCAATGAACATCTACAGAGATTTTGGAATTCCATTCATTCATTGTTGCAGCCCTCTCCCCGCCCCCTGCCGTTTGCTCCTCTCCTTCAAACGCAAAAGAAAAATTCCCTCATTGGTACGCAATACCCCACACAGATCCCCCAACCCCTAAATATAATCCACTCTGCAACCCTCATTCCGTACTCTTACGATAAACATCATGCCCTAAAATATAAAATATTCTCTCCCCCAAAGACTTCAATGCCGTAAACATATTTCATCCAGTTTTTCTCAGTCTTACCCCCATCCC
>NW_006400192.1:739687-741069 GCF_000299155.1 Elephantulus edwardii | reverse complement strand
CCATGGGCTGCTAGGAAAACAAACATTCATCCTGGAAAGAGTTAAACCGGGTGGCTCCTTGGAGGCAAGGATTCTGAGGCTCCGTCTAACATACGTTGGACATGTTGTAAGGAGAGACCGGTCCTTGGAGAAAGCCATCATGCTTGAGAGGGTGGAGGGACAGCGCAGGAGGGGAAGGCCCTCTACAAGGTGGACTGATTCAGTGACTGGGGCAATTAGGATGGGAGTCACAGACAGTGCGGTTGGCACAGGTCAGAGCAGAGTTTAGGGCTGTTTGTTGTACATAGGGTTGCTAAGAGTCACAAGTGACTCGACAGCACATAACAACAACAACCACAGTGTGTATGACTCAAGCCATGGTATTTTAAACACCTTATATGCGTGTGATAACTGGATGATAAAGGAAGAGAGATTAAAGAATAAATGATGCTTCTTAATTTTTATGTTGAAAAATGAACAAATCAAATTCGGAAGAGCTACAAAGTGCTCCTTTGGAACTTCATATTAGGAGTGCCAGTTCTTGGAAAAGGAAATAATACTTGACAAACCTGAACAAAGCCTGTGGGTTAGCAACACGATTCCCTATGAACTATGCTACCAAAAGATCTTATTATATGAATGGTTGAGGTTTATAATGGCCATACTATTAAGGGCTCTATATGCACGCTTGAGCGTATTATTTGCACTCAATAAATATTGATTGTTTCATATGAGCACAATTAAGTGTTCTGGAATTCACATTCTAATTAATGTTAGAAATGGTTTATTATGCTCCACATGGTCAGAAGACTTACATAGTAAATAAAACACAAATAGATCTTCTTCTGGTATTCATTCTCTACTTTCACCCAGGATCCATCTGACATTAGCCATGGCCTCTTCTAAATCCAGCCTGCATCTCTAACAGTTCTGTTGGTCGTGTTCTAGACATTTTAGAATCATCTTCAGCTATGTTTTTATTACATGATATATTAATGATATTGTTCAATAATTTCACATTCTGTTAAATTACTTTGCTTGAGAATGGGAACAAATATGGATCTTTTCTAATCAGTCAACCAAACAACTCTCCTCCAAATTTCTGGCATAGACTACTGAGCATGTCCGGCTGCATCTCTCAGTTGAAACATATCTAGACCAGGACCACCTAGATCAAGAAGCTACTGTATGAACAGAGCAAAGGAACACTGCATAGTTTAAAAAATCAGAAAATAACATAATATGGGGAGCTCTGGTGGCCTAGTGGCAAGGAACTGCAACTACAATCCCAGAGGCACACGGTTCGAATCCACCAGATGCTCTGCCGGGAAAAGGAGGAACAATCTCCTCCTGTACCAGTCAGATCTGATTTGATGGTACACTCACACAAAAATTAAAAAAAA
>NW_006400192.1:727660-739182 GCF_000299155.1 Elephantulus edwardii | reverse complement strand
GAGGGGTGCGGGGGGATTGTGTACCAGGGAGGGAGTCTTTCTTTTACTTTTGAAAGAGAGGAGCGAACTGGGGGGTGGGGGGAGAGGGCTGGGTGGGGAGAGAAGTGCAGCAATGAATGAATGGAAATCCAAATTCTCTGTAAATGTTCATTAAAATTATTAAAAAAATAAAAAATATGTGGAAATTATCGAACAATGTCACTAATATCACACACTAGCAAACTCCTGCTGAAGATTATCCAGAAAAGACTTGACCAGTACATTGACAGAGAACTACCAAAAATACAAGCTGGGTTTAGAAGAGGTTGTGGCACTAGGGACATTATTGCCAATGTCAGATGGATCTTGGCAGAGACAGGGAGTACCAGAAGAATGTCTGTGTTTCATTGAGGATGCAAAGGCATTTGACTGTGTGGATCACAATAAATTGTGACTAACCTTGAGGAAAATAGAAATCTCAGAACACTTGATGGTGTTGGACCAAGAAGTAGTCCTCAGGATAGAGCAAAGAAACACTGCATGGTTCAAAATCAGGAAAGGAATGTATCAGGGATGCATTCTGTCCTCATACTTTTTCAATCTGTATGCAGAACAGATCATTCAGAAGCAGGCCTTTAAGAGGGGGGTTGTGGCATCAAGATTGGAGGAAGACACATTAACAACCTACAATATGCAGCTAGATGATACATTTTTGATTGCTGAAACTGAAGAAGACCTGAAGCACTTGCTGAAAAAAGGTCAAAGACTGTAGTCCTCAATATAAATTGAAGCTCAACGTCAAGAAGACAAAGATTCTCACCACTAGGCCAATTGGCAGCACCATAATAGATGGAGAAGAGATTTGGGTCATTAGCAATTACAGCTTGCTCGGATTCACAATCAACGCTCTTAGCACCAGCAGTCAGGAAATCAAAAGGCAAATTACATTGGGAAAATTTGCTGTCATGGACCCCTCCACAGTGCTGAAGAACAATGATATCAGTCTAGAGACGAAGGTGGCCTAATCCAGGCCATGGTCTTCTCAATTACTTGTTATACTTCAGAGAGTTGGACAATTACTAAGGATGACAGAAGAATAGATGGCTTCGAGTTGTGGTGCTGGAGAAGAGTCTTGACCATACCATGAACTGCCAAGAAAACAAATTTATCTGTCTTGGGGAGGATGAAACCAAGTCTCTCCTTGGAGGCTAGAATAGTGAAGCTCTGCCTCACTTAATTTCGGCATATGGCCAGGAGAAATCGGTCCTTGAAGAAGGACATTATGCTTGGAAAGGTGGACAGATAGCACAGGAAAGGAAGACCCCAGATGAGATTGATTGATACCGTAACTGAGGCAATGGGGGTCGGTGTGTCAGAATTAATGAGACTGGCTCAGGACAGGGAAGGTTTTAGAGATGCTGTACATAGGGTCACTATACATCACAGGCAACTCATTGGCACATAACAACAATAAAATATTATGATAGGTTTGGAATCAGGAGTGGCATCCACTTCCCAAACAACATGCCTCCAGAAACTCTATGAACTTTGATAAATGTCAGTAGTTGTAGAGGGACTTCGGGCCTTTTGTTCATAGGATCTCTATGAGTTGTTTTCAAATCGAAGGCAGTCAACAACATGTAAAACATGAGCTACTGTTTCTTTTATAATGGTATGACAATGTAGGTAATTATGGACAGAAATGTGTAGTTATCAGTATTTCTACAGGATATGTTTTTCTTCCTGCAGATAATTTTTGTTGTTGTTGTTGTTAAGTGCCGTCGAGTCGTAGGAGACTCATAATGAGCAACCCTATGAACGAAAGTCCTCCCCAGTTGTGTGACTTTCATCCTTTCTCCATGTTCGTACAGTTTCTGGAGGCAAGCTGTTTACGGAAGTGGATGCTACTCTTGCTTCCGAGCTTGTTTTAGCAGAGGAGCGCCACCAGACACTATCCACCATGGGTAACCATTATCACATTTGACACGTCAGTGTCACAGTGTTCAGTTTCACAGTGACGACAAGTTGCCTCGGTACATTAAGTGGACACACCAGGGCTATATGATCTAGAAGAATGTTTCACCAAAAACAATTAAAGACAGGCCTTAGGGCCGCGGATCAGAGTCACCTACCTGTGGCTTGGTAGCTTCGCTTTCGCAGATAATTTTCAGGAAGACATAATTTGATCTTTGGTATATCAAAGATTAACAGACTTGTCTCTTATGGACATTAAGGTTTGGGGCCTTATTCCCAGGTCTCTGATCTACCTTGCATTGACTTTTGTCTATGGTGTGAAATGTGGATCCTGTTTCAGCTTTCTGCGTGTGAAAGTCCAGTTTTGCCAGCATCATTTGTTGAAAAGGTTATCATTTCCCCATGTGATAGCTTTGATTCCCTTGTCGAATATCAGTTGACCATAGATAACTGGGTCTATTTCTGGTTTCTCAATTCTGTTCCATTGTTCTATGTGCTTGTCATTGTATCAGTATCATGCTGTTTTGTTTACTACTGCTGTGTAATAGGTTTTGAGGTCAGGAAGTGCTATGCCTCCCATTTCATTTTTGTTTCTCAAAAGTGTTTTACTTATTTGGGGTCTATTGCCTCTCCACATAAACTTGACAATTTCCCTTCCAGTCTCCTTGGAAAATAAATTTGGTCTGGGACTATGTTAAACATGTAGGTTGCTTTTAACAGGATTAGGATCAAGCTTAGACACGCTAGTCCAAGATATAAAGAGTTTGCCAAATACAACCAGAAATGCACAATCTGAAGAGGATAAAACTGATGCATGGGACCTTCTAAAGATTAAATACATGTGTGCATCAAAAACTTTTTTCAACAGAGTGAAAAACATTTGATAATACCATCTCAGACAACTCTAATAACAAAAGTTTATAGAATACTCCTGGCCTCCACAAGAAAAAGACTGATAACCCAATTACAAAATGGGCAAAAGACATGGAAAGAATTTTCACAGAGGAAGATATTTGAATGGCAAACAATGAAATGGCAAAAAATGAAGAAATGCTCCAAATCACTGACAGTAAGAGAGATGCAAATCAAAACCACAATAAGGTACCGACTCACTCTAGTAACAATGGCAAAATTTAACAGGGCAACAAGTAATAAATGTCGAAGAGGATGTGACAAACAAGGAACTCATATATATTGTTGGTGAGATTGTAAAATGGTACAACCATTCTGGAAAGCAGTTTGGTGCTTCCTCAAAAAGCTGGACATAGAAACTCCATACAGCCCAACAATTCCACTACTTGGAATATACCCTGAGAAAATGAAAACTGAAGAACAGAGATTTGTACACCAATATTCATAGCAGTATTATTCACCATTATAAGAACATTGTAAGAAACAGACCAAATGTCCAACCACAAAAGAATGGATTGAGAAATTATGGTACATTCACACAATGGAATACTAAGCAGAATGCAGAAGCAATGATTATTACCTAACTTGGGAAGGACTGAAGAGCATTATGTTGAGTGAACTAACTCAGTCCCACAAGGATAAATATTGTATAAGATTGCTATTGTAGAATGAGTATAAGGATCCAAGAGGGGTGGAAGGGAGGGGAAGGGTTGTACAATTTGATGGTTGTGGGGTGAGGGTAATTGAAAGAATTTATTCTGAAAACAACATATTCAAATTTTGTAAATAAACTAGTAGAAAATTTAAAAAAAATAATAGGCTTTACAAACCAGCACAACAAAACAATTAAAAAGGCTAATGAATCAGTTTTTGACAGCGCAGGAGGGGAAGACCCTCTATGAGATGGATTGATTCGGTGACTGGGGTAATCTGGATGGGTGTGTCAGAGGCGGTGCGGTTGGCGCAGGATAGAGCAGGGTTTAGAGCTGTTGTGCATAGGGTCGCTATGAGTCGGAAACGACTCGATGGCACATAACAACAACAACAACATATCTTTTTTAAAAAATAAGAAATTCATAATAGATTGACATTTGATAGAAACATTTCTTTTCACTTTCCTAGAAGTTCCACTTTCCCTCTCTCCCACCTTCCCTCCCTCCCTCCCTCCCTCTCTCTCTCTCTCCTCTTCATGAAGTTATCTTTACCTTTCTCATCTTTCATGTCTTTCCTGTGCTGTATATATCAGCTACCAATTGCTAAGTATGTGGATTAGTTAATTTATTAAATCAAGAGTTTTAAAAATGTTCCATTCTGTTCTCTTTCTTAGTGCACTAAGACTAAAATAGTTAGAACTTATATTAGACTTAGATTTTATCATTTGAAATTTGAGTAGTTGAAAATAGATCTAAGCTTAACATAACGGAAGGCAATAATTTTGAATCTAAGTCTTAATTGATTCCTAGTCTAGATTATTTTTCTAATTTGATCTATAATGTTAACATATATTAGAAACTATTTCTCCCAATTTTTGTTGTTGTTGTGTACCATCGAGTCAGCCTCAACCCATATGTAACTTTCCAGACGGTTTCCAGAGGCAGTTAAGGAAACAGGAGGAGATTGCCCATCTTCCTCCCGTAAAAGAGCTGGTGGATTTAAACTTCATGCTTTTGACATTGCAGCACAGCTTTTCCCCACTGGATCACCAGAGCGCCCTGTTCCTGCCAATAGTTTTGTTTAATCTGAAAATACACAAGAACTTTACATTGCTGTCGTTGTTGTGTGCTCTCCAAAGGACTCATAGCTGACTCTACTGCAGGTTTTCAGGATCAGTAAATCTCCTTATGCAGAGCAACTGGTGGATCCAACCTACATGCCTTTGGGTAGCCATGCAGCTCTACAACTCGCCTATGAGACCTTACCCTAAGACTCTTTAAATGCATCTAACTCATTGCTGTCCAGCAGCAATCAACTCATAGCTGACTTTCCTTTGGGTTTCCAAGGCTGTAAAGTGCATGAGAAGGGTTGCCCATCATTTCCCCATAGAACTGCTGATGGATTGGAACTATGAGAGAGATGCAGCCTTTGGGTTAGCAGGGTAACTCCCTAGGGTCTCTGCTACCACAATTCTCTTTGAGTGTATCTGGCTTAAATGAATAGAAATTGTTTACCTGTCTCTTTCTAAAGTTATGTCTTTCTCTTATCTAATTTCATGAACCACTGACCCTTTACCTCAACTCCCAAGTCCTGTTTCAAACTGCCATTACCTTAATAATGCTTCTGGATACTTTGCTCTAGGTTATTGATAGCCAGGATGCATTGTTCACCTTTGCCTTGTGGATAATTTGGCTGCCCATATCCACAACTGTAGTTTTAATGGCTCACTCCATAAGAGTGATGCTGCTAAACTCAAAAGGTCATGCCTCTCTGGAAATTTTAATGCACCAGCTACTTACTACATGGCAGAAAGATGGTCAGTTAGGTAGCTTAATGTTGCAAAGGCATGCAGTTCAAACTCACCAACTACTCTAGATGGGCAATCTCCTGCCATGCGATTAAACTGCCTCTGAACCCCCCCCCCCCCGCCCCGCTCCCGGAGGGTGAAATATGAGTCTTTTCTGATTGGACTTTACACACAGCAAATTCTAAACTAAACCCAAAGCCCCACCCACTTGCTGTCAAATCTATCGCAGGTTATAGTGACCCTATAGGCTACAGTAGAACTGCTCCCCAAGATTATCAAGCTTAGAAATTTTTGCATAGAGAGACTGTCACATATTTCTCCCACGAAGTATATGACAGGTTTTAAGCACTGAGTTTTTGGTTACCCAATTAACCCTTAACTGTGAATTAGTTAATACTGGGACTGCAGGACTCCTTGAGACAAAAGAGAATTCTTTTCAGTCATTTGGAAAGTCATTTCTCCATCATTCTCCTCACTGTGACACGACTAAATTTAGTCTCTGATGAATATTCCTGAATGCACTTATTAACTGCATTTTAGATGCATATTTCTCACCATATCACTGTGGGGGCTCCCTCCGTGCAGTATAAAATGAGAGTTCCAAAGCTCAAGATGTATATAAGAAGAAAACAAACTGGGAAAACGATAGCTTCCTCAAGCCTGGGTTTAATTGTTTTTTGTCAAACATTCTTCTAAGGGGTATAGCACTGGTCTGTTGTCTATTTGCTATACAAAGGTAGCTCATGTTTGCTGTGATGGTGAACACTGTGACCCTGATGTGTCAAATGTGACTGTGGTTACTCATGGTGGACAGTGTTTGGTAGAGCTCCTCGATTGAAACAAGCATGGAAGCAGGAGTGGCATCCACTTCCAAAACAGCTTGCCTCCAGAAACTCTATGAACTTGGAGAAACAATGAAAATTATACAAGTGTTCAGGTCTTTCTAGAGTCACTATGAGTCGTCTACGACTCAACGGCACTTAACAGCAACAACAACATAGCTTCCTCTGTTTGACTTTTGCCAAATATCTACTGGTACGCTGGTTACTCTAAATACTTGTTGAAAAAAAAAATCCCTTATGTTCTCAAACAGTGTTTACTTTTAGTAGGTCCTCAGAACGATTTGGCATCAGTTAAATCTTTGGTTTATTGATTTACTTAAGCAAAATTTGGTCCATAAATAGCTAAGCAACAGACAAAGTGCTAATAAGATTATCTCATGAAGACATTTTTAATGAAGTGGAATTAATTCAAGTCATGTCTTCTGGGAATAAAAGTGTATTTCCATAAACAAGCAAAAAACAGGTTAAAAAAAAAAAGAGAACATGTCCTTCATATCTCCTCTAATGTCCATATTCTCTGCACCTGTCTGTTCCTTTTATCCCGAGGTGATTTTAATCTTCTGTTTGTTTTGATACTATAAATCCAAGTACATGTGGTTCACTCAGAGATTACCCTCTGAAAGTTGGTTTATGCCTGTTCTTTCTTACCTCAAAAAGTAAAGGGAAATGTGTGCGTGCGTGTATGTGTGTCCTGTTGGTGATGCTGGTGGTTAAAAAAGCAAGTTAGGACTTCCTCTTTAAAACTGTTGCTTTTTCCTCTCATACGAGGGAGATTTCATTTTGTTTGAGACTGGATTCAGTTGAAACCAAGCCACATACCAAAGAAAGGGTATGATGGCAAAGAAGCCCCCTAAACCAGCCCCTCGCAGGATCTTCCAGGAAAGGTTAAAGATTACTGCTCTACCCTTATATTTTGAAGGCTTTTTATTTGTTAAACGGCCAGAATACCTGGTAAGTATATACATAATACTGTTACATCAGAAGCTTCTGCTTTATAAAAAATGTATTTAATGATAAAGTAATGTGATAAGAACCATCATACTTCAGTTGAGATTAAACACCCTTGGATGAGATCAGAAAGCATTTCTATGGGGTTTTTTTAAATGTTTTAAATACTATCTATGATTTATACAGGCATGTATGTATAGAAAAACCTGCAAAATCCCCGCAGGCAATTTACTGTCTCTGAAAACATGCTAGAGGGTAAGCTATGGGTTGGTTCTGACTTGATGGCACGCAACAACAACAATGTAATGTAAGATTCTAATATAATTCAGTTACTAATATAAAAAATTTGATATCTAAATACCCAATGAATTAATTTCAACATCACAGAAGACTTTGTTTTAAATGTTTTCTATGTTGTCTCAACTGTTTACCACTGTTTTTCCATGATCATTAAGATAAAATAATGTGATTGTGGTTAAATGTCCTGCTCTTATCCCCATCTTATTATAAATAATAATTTATTTGTATAAGTTTATCATTAATAATTAAGTATATAACAGGAAATTATTATAAAAATAGTAAGACTGATATCATCTAACACTTTAATAGGGATAGCAGTGAACCAAGAAATACTTCCTTTGAATATGCACAGAGTTGCCAGAAGTTTGGGGCCAATAGTCAGATAATAAAAATAGTTATGGTTATGAAACATTGTTTAATATAGGTACTTTTGCAAGATAATATTTAAAGTGCTAACATAGCTAGTACATGCACAAAGCCATTTGCACAAAGAAAATCCACAAAGCACTCCATATTTTAAAATGTCAACAATAAAACCCCACAAATTAAAAAAAGTGATGCCTTAAAAAAGAGTGATTGTAAGTAAAGAAGTATAAAATAGAAGTTTTATTTCAATAAAAACAAGAGTGTGGTTAATTTTGATAATTACAAGAAGAATATACACGAATATGCTTATTATTAAGGAAAAATAAATAATTTATTTAGGTTGTATTTTAATATTAATAGAACTAGAAAATTTAAAGTACTTTCAGAAATGGCTTAAGAGATGTTTAACAATAACTGTAAAATAACAAACATATTTTCTGAGAATTTATTAAGAGTAAATGTGTGTATATAAGCATCTATGATCGCTCACTCATGCACTTATCGCTCTCAGTCAGGAATTGACTAACAGCTGACCTTCCAGTGAGCTTCAGAGACTGTAAATCGCATGGGAGGACATTGTTTTTCTTTCTCCTATGGAGTTACTGGTGCATTCAAACCAGCAGCGAGCTGTTGCCTTTGAGCTAACAGCACTACTCCCTATGGAGTAAGCCGCTAGAACTCTCTGCATCTAGATAGCATGCTATTATTTCTTGTATATATTATTAGATCATGGACCATTTATTAAAATTTTTATTTTATATTGGTTTGCATATAAAATTTATATATATTGTGTTTCACAGTTGTCTTCATTCAACAATTTACTCCTATACGTTGCGTTTTATAAAATTAATCTCCATTGAATTATGCCCACCATTGCCCTATCTTTTCAGGATCTTTCCCTTTTCCTTTATCCCCTCCCTCACCCATCAAATTGTACAGCCATGTGATTCCCTCCTGCTCACTCTCCCCTCTCTGCTCCCATCCCTTGACCCCTTAAACTCCCACACATGTTTTACTAGTTATTCTTCTATTTTTATAATAATAATATTAGGCAGAATTTGTCCTATCAGACCGAGTTCATTCAGCATAATGCTCCTCAGTCTCTCCCAAGTTATGTAGCACTTTTCCAAGTCTTTGCTCCTGAATGCTGTGCCATATTCCACCTTGTGAAGGATGAACTGTAATTGTGTGAATGAATGGGAACTTCTCAATCCATTTGATTGTGGTTCGATCATGTACTGTTTTGAGAGTAAAGACATAGCAATTTGTATGTTATGGATGGTAAACATTTACTCACAATATTTGCCAATTATGATAATGAAGAAAGACTATTCCCTGAGAAGGAGACCCTGTTTGGTAAGATAGAAAACAATTCAAATTCCCTGTGGGATGAAATTATACAGTGGCTGCAAAAAGGAATTAAAACATTGTATATGTAAGGTCAGCACGAGTGAGGCAGTAATTAACAACTACATTGGAATATTTTTTTTATTGACCACTCAGCTTACTTTTGTAAATGTTTAAAATAAATTCAATCTTTTCATCACAAATTAGTCACATTGGTCCTCTGTGCCAGGTACAAAGAATGAAAAGTAGGTCAAGAGGGGGAAAAATAATTTTAAATTACATTGGGTTATTCATTGACTCTTTTCCAAACTATTTAAAAGAACTGTTTCAGATACCAGCTTACTTTTAATGCTTAAAGAAGTCACATCATTCATATTGGTGGCAGGATGAACAAGAATTTTAAACTGTCAGAGAGAATAAATGTGCCTTTAACACTTATTTGCCATTTGTAGCTTGTGATCTTCTTAAATTACCATGAGACTTAATCTCTCATTTTAAAAATGTAGAGACTATTTCTTGTTTCTCAATACAATGCCTGGTACACAGCAGGAGTACAATCATTTATTGTTTCTTATGTACTCAAGCATCAATCACATTAAATACTAAAGATACAAACATGAGTAAGAGTTGAAGACTTTACATTCTAGAGACTTAGAGTTTAGCAGGGGTGATGATCCTGTTTGCTACTCATTATTTTCCCTAGACACTGAGCTTTGAAATGGAAGAAAGAAAACATAGCCATAAGGATTTCTGGTGAAATTAACTTGTCTGTCCATTGAGTTCATTGTTGTTGTTGTTGTTATGTGCCATCGAGTCGCTTGCGACTCATAGCGACCCTATGTACAACATCCCTAAACTCTGCTCTGTCTTGTACCAATCGCACTGTCTCTGACACATCGATCCCGATTACCCCAGTCACTGAATCAATCCACCTCCTAGGGGGCCTTCCCCTTCTGCGCTGTCCCTCCACCATACCAAGCATGATGTCCCTCTCCAAGGATCTGTCCCTCCTTATAACATGTCCAAAGTATGTTAGACGGAGGCTTAGAATCCTTGCCTCCAAGGAGCAGCCCGGTTTGACCCTTTCCAGGATGAATCTGTTTGTTTTCCTAGCAGTCCATGGTACCCTCAATATAGCAAAGGATTTTTTTAAATCCACATAATAGAGAGAAAAAAGGGAGAGGACAAAAAAATAATGTTACTTTACCACCCAGAGAAGGTCACCATAAAAAGAGCCTCACCTCAGGAGCACACTGACTCTCCTCCATATTTCCTCCATGGAGTGAGATCTGTTAAATTGGGGATGTAACTTTCTAATAAATCTATCATTACTATTCTACCTTCAAAAAGATGTTAATTTATAGGTGATTCCAAGGATTAAAAGGGATAATATATGTAAAACACCTGAGTCACACTAAAGGTTAGATCACTCATGTCCCATTTCATTGCTAATTGTATTCTCACTAACAAAATGAAATTTGAGTCCACAAGTTTGTTATGTGCCATCCAATCGACTATGACCCATAGCAACATTATGAAAAACAGATCTGACCCTGCCCTATCCTGTGCCATCTCTCAGTTTCTGATACAGTTGAGCCCTTGCAGCAGTCACTGTGTCAATCCACCTGGTTGAGGGTCTTCCTCTCCCTAATCCTCCACTCCTCCCAGTATCATATCTCTCTCCAAGGAACAGCACCTTCCAGCAACTTACTGGAAGTATGTGAGACAACACTGTATCATCTCTGCTTCCAAGCAGCACTTTAGCTGCACTTCTTCCAAGACATATTTGTTCGTTCTTTTAGCAGTCCACAGCATGTTTCGTGCTCTTTTCCAACACCACAGCTCAAAGGCATCAGTTCCTCTTCTGTGATCCTTATTCTTTGTCCAGCTTTCAAATGCAGAACAAGAGATCATGGCCTAAATTAGATGCACCTTGTTCCTCAAACTGACATCATTGCTGTTCAATAATTTGGAGAAGTCCTCTTCCGCAGACTTTCCCATTGCAGTACATCTCCAGATTTGTGGACCCTTCTTAAATATAGTCCACAAGTAATATGGCTAAAAAAAAAAAAAGAACCACAGTGATAATTACAAAGTAGAGGACAAGAGGGGAAAATGCATGAAATTAAATAAGATTATCAGAAAACAAGCAATAAACCAGGGAAAATATGAAACTAAAATGAACCCAGGGAATAAGGTAATCTTTTATCTAACAGAGGGGTCTCTGGTGGAGAACTTCAGAATATTTAATCTAGAGAAAGCACAACTAATGAGAATCTGGTCTATAAAAAATGATTACATATTGAGAGATACTTTTAGCTGGTTTGTGGCAGGTGTATTGTAAGAATCAAAAAAGTCTTGTTTCAGGAAACTTGTCAGCATAAAACATTTTT
>NW_006400192.1:703901-726016 GCF_000299155.1 Elephantulus edwardii | reverse complement strand
TTTGCCAACACCATTTGCTAAAAAGGCTGTCGTTTCCCCACTTCACTGATTTCATCTCCTTGTCAAAAATCAGTTGACCATAGATAGATGGGTTGAAGCATAAAACATTTTACATGCAATTTTATACGGTCCTGGGAGCTCAGATCAAGAACCCTTACAGACAATGACTTAGATTACAACAATAGGGGTTTGGATTGGCCAGGAAAATTTATTTTATGATTGTTGTTGTTGTGTGCTATTGCATCAAACTGATAGGAACTTTATGCAAAATAGATTGAAATCTTATCAAATCTTGTGCCAATCTTAGAATCTCTACTATGCTTAACCTATTTTTACAGTCATTGTGTCAGTTTATCTTGTTGAAGGTCTTGCCCTCCTTCTCTGCATGATGTCCTTTTCCAGGAACTGACCCCTGGAACATACCCAAAGCATGTGAAGTGAAGTTCCTCTATACTTGCTCTCTAAGGAGCACTGTACTTGTACCTCTTCAAATATATATAGATATTATTTTAATGTAGCTATTGTTTCTAGGAGGTGCTATTCCTTAGAGAAGGACATGATGTTGGAAAGGGTGGCAGGTCAGCAAAGGAGAGGAGGACTGTCAACCAGGTGGATTGATATGGTGACTGCTGCAATGGGCTCTTGTGTGTCAGGAAGTGTAAGGGTGGTGCAGGACAAGACTGAATTTAGATATTTTGTTCATAGGGTTGCTATGAGTCGTAATCAACTCAATGCACCTAACAACAACATTAAATGCTGCAGTGGGTTACCAAAGCCACTACACTTATTTTACATCACAAAAATTTTTGTATTTTTTTCTCTCTGTATGTCAAAATCCTTATATTTTAAATTGCTTGTTAATAAGACCAAAATTGGCCAGCTTCTTACAGTTCCTTTATTTTGTGATGTTGTTATGTGCCATTGAATCACTTGGAATTCATAGCCTTTCTATATATAACAGCCCTAAACCCTGCTCTATCTTGCGCCAATCTTATTGTCTCTGACACACCTATCCCCATTACCGTAGTCACTGAATCAATTAATCTCATCAAGGGTCTTCCTCTTTTGTGCTGTCCCTTTACCTTCTCAAGCATGATGTCCCTTTCTAAGGTCTGGTCCCTCCAAAGTATGTCAGACAGAGATTCAGAATCCTTGCCCCCAAGGAGCCACCCAGTTTAGCCCTTTACAGGATGAATCTGTTTTCCTAGCAGTCCATGGTACCGTGGATAATCTTCTCCAGCACCAATTCCCCTTCTATCCTCCTTAGTCATTGTCAAACTCTCTGATGCATAACAAGTGACATAATGCTTGGAAGGGTGGAGGGACAGTGCAGGAGGAGAAGGCCCTCTATGAGGTGGATTGATTCAATGACTGGGGTAATCGGGATGGGAGTGTCAGAGACAGTGCGGCTGGCACAGGGCAGAGCAGAGTTTAGGGCTTTTGTACATAGAGTCGCTATGAGTCGCAAGCGACTCTACGGCACATAACAACAACAACAATATGACTTCTAATTAACCTGTGCTTAAAAATAAAGTCATTATAGTAATATCAAAACAACATTTCTTTGACTAGTCTTCCACTTACCTCTAAGCAAATTAGAAAAATTTTAGAGTTCTCTCAGTTATGCTCTCAAATATAGTTCTCTATGACAATAATTTTCAAAAATTTAAAATTATACACTCTCTTAATGAAAACAGTTATAAAATAGATCTCTGATAGAGGAATGTTGTTGTTATGTACCATCGAGTTACCTGTGTACAATAGCTCTGAACCCTGCTGTAACCTGAGCCAGCCTCACTGTCTCTTACACACCTACCCTTTCATTTGATATCTTCCTCTCCTGCACTGTCCCTCTACCCTTCCATGCATGATGTCCTTCTACAGGCCTCCTGGCCATGCATGATGTCCTTCTACAGGCCTCCTGGCCACATGCCCAAATTAAGTGAAATGGAGTTTCAAAATCCTTGCTTGCAAGGAATAGCTTGGTTTCATCCTCTTCAGAAAAGACTTGTTAGTTCTCTTGGCAGCCCATAATATATTCAATACTCTTCTCCAGCACCACAACTCAAATTCTTCTTCCATCATCTTTAGTCATTGCCCAGCTTTCTGATACATAGCAAGTAATTGCAAAGTTCACGGCCTGAATCAGGTACATCTTAGACTCTTAGACTGACATCATGGCTCTTTAGCACTCTGGGCAGGTCTCTGACAGCATATTTTTCTATATTTATATATATAGAAATTATAATTCTATAATTATAGTAATTATAATAATTATTTCTCTTACATACTTTGGGTATGTTGTCAGGTGCAGCCTATCTTCAGAAACAAACAAAAAAAACCCCCAACACACTTGGAAAGAGGGGGATCAAAAAAAGAGGAATACACTCAGCAAGATGGATTGACACAATGTCTGTAACAATAGCCCCAAGAATATCAGAGATCATGAGGAGAGAGCAGGATAGGACAGGGTTCAGATCTGTTGTCCACAAGGTTGAAATGGAGTTCACAGCAGTTAACAAAAATAACATCATTCCTATACTAGTATTGCTATTGTTATGTGTCGTTACTTCTGAACTGACTCATAACCAGTGTTTCTAGAGACAGTAAATCACGCAGAAGGAGATTTCCCATCTTTCTTTCATGAAGCAGGTAGTGAATTCAGACTTCTTGCCTTTGGGTTGACAGTGCAATTCCTTACCATTGGGTTGACCGTGCAATTCCTTACCATTAGGCCAGCAGAGTTCTCTACCTGTGCTAGTCCCCATGTAAATTATTAAATATATGCAAAAAATAAATTAAGAAGAATCTCTTGTGATGTAATCATTAGGCATCTGACTACTAATTGAAAGATTGGTATTTTGAACTAATTTAGTGACTTTGTAGGATCTGGTGAGCTACTCCTTTAAAGATTGTTATTGTGTGCTATTAATTCTAACTCATATCAACCTTATAAGACAGAATAGAACTACCCCAAGGGTCTCCAAGGCAGTAATCCACAGAAACAAACTGCCACACATTTCTTCTGCAGAACAGATAGTGATTCAAACTACTACCTTTTGCTTAGTGGCCAAGAACTTACCAATACACCATCAAGGTTCTACCCATAATAATTGTTGTGTGGCATTGATTCAGAACCTACCCATAGCTGACCCTCTGGAGGGTTTTCAGAAGCAGTTGATCGCATAGGAGGAGATTGCCCATCCTTCTCCCCTGGAGCAACTGGCAGATTCGCTTGGCTGTGCCTTTGAGATTGCAGTCCAACTTCTTTCCAGGCCGCCAGAGTTCTGCCTAGAAAAGCTTTTCTACTCTGTGGAAATTGGGACCACGTGTGTCAGAGATGGTGAGGTTGACTCAAGATGGGGCACAGTTCACAGCAATAGCAGAATATGACTCTATGAGTCATATTAATCTCATTGGCAACTTTTATATGAAAACAACAACTCTAATTTTAGAAAGACTTCTTCCCTAAAATATTTTCCCTTAAAATGTTAAATCATTTTAAAACCAAATTGATAGTGTTAGATATCATCAAGTTGAGTACAACTCATAGCGACCCTATGAACAATAACAGCTCTAAACTCTGTCCTATCCTATGCCGTCTTCAACATTTCTGACATACTGGAGACCATTGCTTCGGTCACCATTTCCATTCTTTGTTGAAGGTCTTCCTCTCCTTCACTGGCTCTCCAAATATGGTGTCCCTTTCCAAAGAATAGCCCCTCTTAACAACATCTCAAAAGTATGTAAGATGAAGCTTCATCATCCTTGTTTCCAAGAAACCCTCTGTCTGCACTTTTCCCAAGACAAATCTATTTGTTTTCTTGGAAGTCGACGGACTATTCAACGTTCTCTAACACTGCTGCAACTCACAGGCATCGATTCTTTGCTTCACTGGAAAGAATGTCAGGAATATTGTGCTTTTTTATAAAGTATTTATGTGAGATCAAACTGACAACAGTTAACTCAAAAGATTAAATAAGAACCTTAGAGGACAGTGTTGTTGTTGTCAAGTGCCATTGTCTCAATGGAGGAATAATTCAGAAAATGAGGATGAGAAGGTTGTGCGGCTGAAAGAAATGTAATCAGTGTTACTGCATTTTATGTGTAAAATCTTGAGCTGGTCCATGTCTGTGCTGTAAATATTCTCAACAATAACAAAGATAATGTGTTCTAAAAAACACATATGTTCTAAAATTTTTCTTCTCCAGTGAATAATTTTGCACAGCCTGCGAGGTTTACGCAGCCAAGAGATCACAGTTATGTGCTCTCTTGGCAAAAACAATTCACTGGGTCACAAGAAAAAGAATAGTTCTTTCAAGAGGTAGGCAGGATAAAGAAGAATTAACTGTATATTTTGTTGTGAATTCTTTTCATGGTTACCTTAGTGAGAAAGTTCACTGGAGAGATGAGAGATAAATATCAACGCGATAGTGAAACTCCAGCAATTTATGACATTTTAAAAACTCTTAGTTGCTCCTCAAACTCAAATTCTAGTAAGCTTCTAAAGGTTAGGAGTGATCCATTTTATCTGTAAATATTTTGTCACATTGAACTCAATAAGTTTAGTATATTTTCAACATAATTTTGAGTAAAAATAAGAAGTATCCTAAAACTGATGAAAGTATTATCCACTGATTATGAAGTTAGTGATAAATTCAAAAGTAAGCTAATGAAAAGGATAACAATACCTCAAAAATTGTGTTGAATGTCTTTTATCGAAGATATTTTCTCCAAAATTAATTTTAAGCATCTTTCTGTATCCTGTAGCTATCAACACACACCTAGATGTTGGTTATTGAGATTGATATTAATAGATGACTCAGATGCTATAAGAGGACTTATCAGCATCTAAATCAAGAGTGTGAACTGCAGGTTTCTGCACATTAAATATAAACTTGTTTTCTTTAGATCTGTGGCTGCAACTGCAGTTCAAAGGACTTATTTTTATATTCCCACTTTTTTTCCTCCAGGCTGCCCATGTTCTCAACTCAGTCTTTATATCTGCTTCTCTTCATCTAATAAATGTTTCATTCTTTCTGTATGTTTGTTAACTGTAGAAACCTCATTTTCCCCAATAAACTCTATCCAATTCATTGCATTTTCTCATGACTGAATCCTTCTTTCAAGTTTTGCACTTTTCATTAAAAGCGTAATTTTTATATGCTGGCTTATGAGAGTTTACTAGTCTTCTCCATTTTCTATTCTTGTTCCTTAATAGTAATTTTATCATTATTGCTACAATTGTTTTTAGTTACAATTCAGGAGAGGTGGGGTTTTTTTTTTGTATAATCATGAAGCTATCATCATTATCTAATTAGAGGACATCTTCATCATCCCCCAAAGCAGTCTCATTTCCTTTGTTACATTTAGAATTTTATTCTAATTTGTTGAAATTTTTTTCTCTCCCTATTTGATTCTGAAATAAAGGAATTGCACAAAAAGGCAGTAAAAAAAAAAAGGAATTGCACAAATTAGGGTCACTTTGTTTACCTTTTTAATATTCACAAAGTCTAAAGCAAGTGAAGAGTCTCTGGGTGGCACAACTAGTTAAGCACTGGACTCTTACCAAAAGTTGGTGGTTCAAATCCATGCAGAGATGCCTCAGAAGTAAGGCCTGGGGACCTGATACTAAAAGATCAGAGTTTTGAAAATTCTGTGAAATGAAATTCTGATCAACATACTTATAAGTCTCCATGAGTCAGAGTTGGCATGAAGGCAACTAACAGCAATTAAAAAATAGTTTAGAAGGGAGAAAAGTGCAACAATGAAGGACTAGAAATCCAAAAGCTCTGTAAATTTTCATTAAAATTAATAATAATAATAATAATAATAATAATAAATAAATTTTAAAAATTTAAGAATAATTTAAAGCTAAGGCCATAAATAGACTAATAACTTAGCCCAACAAGTATTATCCTTTTATTGCCTCAAGATTAGTATTATAGCTTGTCTCTTTTGAATCTTCTTGCCTTATTATAATAGAAAGAGAAGAATATCCACTCTTTCCTTGTAGGCTGAGGCAAGAGTTGACAAGAAAAGGAAGGCTATTTTGAATATGCTGCCTTTATCAAATTCACCTAGAAGACACTCAGTCCCTTTCAGTATGTTGTTGCTGTGTGCCATGGAGTCAGAACCAACTCACAGCTGACCCTTCAGTGAATTATCAGAGGGAGTAAATTACAAGGGGGGGGCGACTTCCCACCGTTCTCCCTCACAGCAGTTAATAGACTTACGTGTCTTTGGATTGTAATGAAACTTCTTAACTATAGGCCAGAGATGGAGAATGTATGAAGGCAAAAGAGAGACCAATTAAAGTACTATGTTTTTGTTGTTGTTATGTGTCATCGAGTCATCTGCAACTCATAGCGTCCCTATGTACAACAGCCCTAAATTCTGCCCTATCCTGTGCCAATCTAATCATCTCCGACACACCTACCCCCATTACCTAATCAATCCATCTCATCGAGGGTCATCCTTTCCTGTGCCGTCCCTCCACCCTCCCAAGCATGACACCCCTCTCCAAGGACTGGTCCCTCCTTGCAACATGCCCAAAGTATGTCAGATGAAGCTTCAGAATCCTTGCCTCCAAGGAGCAGCCTGGCTTCACCCTCTCCAGGAGAAACCTGTTTGTTTTCCTAGCAGTCCATGGTATATCCAATTCTCTTCTCCAGCACCACAGCTCAAAGGCATCATTTCTATTATCCCTAGTCATTGTCCAGTTCTCTGGTGCATAGCAAGTGATTTCAAAGACCTTGGCATTTATCAGGTGCACCTTAGTCTCCAGAGTGACATCTTTGCACTTCAGCACTTTACATAGGTCTCTAATGATAGACTTTCCCATTGCAATATGTCTTTTAATTTCCTGGCTCTGGTGCCATGAGTGTTGAATGTGAACGATCTTCACTATCCATTATGATGCTGCCAATCGGCCCAGTGGTGAGAATATTTGTTTTCTTGATATTGAGTCTCAATCCATACTGGAGACTGCAGTCCCTGACCTTCCACAGCAAGTGCTTCAGTTCCTCCTCAGTTTCAGCAAGGAGAGTTGAGTCATCTGCATAACCCATAAAGGACTACAGCATGCGTAATACTACTTTGCATCTTATTTAAAAAATAGGACTTCTGCTATTGCTGAGATTAAATTTTATTATACTACTTTATTAAACTGTTTAACTCTGATATACGTCAGTTTTAATTAAGCCTTTGGATTTCAGACAAGAACAAGTTGTACATATTTTGCTAAGTTTTATAATTGTCTCTTATGGGACCATCTATTGCCATAATCTTCTGGTCACACTGATTTGAATTTTCTTTTCTATAGTAATTGGTTCCTTTTGATTAGAAATTAACAAATTTAGTGTATTTTTTAGCCATTTGTCAACTGAGGAGAAGGAGACTAGAAAGACCACTGGAGTTGGACAAATATTTTTGCTCATGTGGTATATTGCTGCAAGATCACTTTTGTCCAGACTTCACTGTCACTCCTCTTTGAAATGTTATTTTTCAGTCCTTCCCATGAAAATGTTCATCTATATTTTTACCTCTGAGTCATATTATATGCTTTGGGAAATGTGACATAAGTAGAAGATTGGAAATATTGCTTGAATATTGAAGTTTACCCTCTCTTGATCCTGTGAATCTGTCTGTTAGAGTGTGAACAAGTCTACGATATTGGAGGATTCGAGGCCATATGGATTAAAGTTCTGGTTGTTCTCCGCTTTCCAGTCAGCCCACTATTCTTACTTAAATCTTAGACAAGCTAGACAGACCATTTAGCTATAGCTATGTGCATCCAGACCAGAAAAACCAATTAGCCCAATATAGAATGGCATGAAGTAGAAAATATTTCCTGTTTTGGTAGAAAATATTTCCTGCTTTACTAAGTTTTAGGATGACTTGTAACAAAGCAAAAGTTAACTAATACAGTACCTAACGAGACTAAACAGCAGGTCTATGAAGATGAAGGAAAGATATATTAAAGGATAACTATTTTTTTTTTTAGGATAACTGTTTCAATTTAAAATTACTACTGAATTTCTTAGGAACAAAGACAAAATAGGTTCTAGAAATATCATTACTTGAGTGGGTGAATATTTTTGAAGAGATAATAAACTGATAAAAGTCATAATAACCAAATATATTGCTGGAATTCAATTTTTTTCATCCAGAAAAATAAGTACAGCATAGTCTATAAACACACTATTCTACATCGTACTATGACAGTAGTGCCCGAGGTCTTAAAGAGTATGTGGCAATCTTGGGTTCAACAGTTGGTCTTTCCCCCAACTGGAGCAAAAAAGAATGGATAAACAAAACCAAAAGCTCAAGGAAACAATTAGTTTGCAGATTAATGGATCAGATGAACCACAACTTCCATTAACTAAAGAAAAGCTCTAGATGATTACGAGCTAACACTACTGACTGCTCTGACAGAGATCACAGTAGTAGGATTGGGCAGAGTGGATTCACCAACCTATCAATTACTGGGAGAAATCCTGGGACAATAGCATTTGGAAACACTTCAAACTTAGAAGTGAATTCAACCCTGAAGACCATGCTTTAACCAAACAATAACCACCAAAAACCAAAAACCAACTCATTGCTGTTGAGTTTAAAATGACTCATAGCTGACCAACCATCAAGCTGGATTTTGGGGAGGGTACAGATTGCATAGAAGGAGACTATTCATTGTTCAGAGTGGCTGATGGATTCAAACTGTGAGAGACAACACCGTTGAGTTAACAGTGCCAACTCCCTAAGCACTATGCCATCAAACAACAGGCAGGCATATAAAGTGAACACAACCCAAGAAGAATGTGCACCTCAGAACAATGAATTCTCCCTTAGGATCAAATGGGCATCCAACAGCAAATCCAGGAGTCAATTAAGGGGGAGAAAGATGGATAAATGGAAATAGGGACTCTATGGAGGAAGAAGAGAGAGTCCAAGAGCATTGTTGTTGTTGCTGTGGGAACCAGCAAGTTGGAATAGACTCATAGCTGACTCATCAGTGGGTAACTTTAGAGACAGTAAATTGCATGGGAAGAGTTTGTCCATCTTTTTCCTACAGAGGAGCTAGTGGATTCCAACTATGGGTCATAAAAAAAATCCCAAAAACTATGCATACAAATTATTGAAAGGAAAATATATTTTATTTGTAAACTTTCACATAAATCACAATAAAGTGTTATGAAGAGAAGAAATAAAAAGAAATAAATGAGCTTATCAAACCCTAAAGGAAGTAATGGTAAAAGGACTTTTAATTTTATTCTAGTCTATTTACAGTTGGAATACATTGTTTTTCAAAAAAGGTTCTTCCCATATCCTTCACCTCACCCACCCACAAAATTGTGCAACCCTATGACTAACACCCTACCCTCCCATATCCTCACTCCTCTATTTCCACTCTTCCCCCCACCTTGGATCCTCATACTCATTCTACAATAATGGTTTTATACAGTATTTGTCCCTGTGAGTCTAAGTTCATTCAGCATAACGCTCTCCTTTCCTTCCCCAGTTAGCAACTTTATTTTAGAGAAGTAACCAAGAAAACCACAAAGGGGGGAAATCAATAAGAAAATCCTTAGATGTACACTAATTAAATAATGTTCATAATTTCTTTCTCACAGGAGTTTAAACATTATTGGACAGAATTGAGAGGATCTACACTTTTCTTCTATACTGACAAAAAAAGTACAATAGTAAGTAGTTAAACATAATCAATAGAGTCAATATTTCCCCAATATGCACTTGCTATGTTGTTATTGTTGATTGCCTTCAAGAAGAGCACCACTCATGGCGACCCTATGAACAAAAGGCCTGAAGCCCCTATACAACTATTGACATTTATCAAAGTTCATAGAGTTTCCAGAGACATATGGTTTAGGAAGTGGATGCCACTTCTTCTTCCAAACCTGTCATAGTAATTTATTTATGTATAGCAACCCTTTGTACAGCAGCTCTGAACCCTTCCCTGTCCTGAGCCAGTCTCACTAATTCTGACAAACCAACCCCATTACCCCAGTTACTGTATGAATCCATCTCATCAGGGTCTTCCTCTCTTGTGCTGTCTGTCCACCCTTCCAAGTATGATGTCCCTCTACAAGGACCAATCTCTCCTGGCAACATGCCTAAAGTGAGACATAGCTTCAAAATCCTAGTCTCCAAGGAGAGACTTGGTTTCATTCTCTCCAAGACAGACCTACTTGTTTTCTTGGCAGTCCATGATATGTTCAAGACTCTTCTCCAACACACAACTCGAAGGTGTCTATTCTTCTTCTGTCATCCTTAGTCACTGTCCAACTCTGTGAAGCAAAACAAGTAATTGAGAAGACTATGGTCTGGATTAGTGACACCTTTGTATCTAGACTGACATTGTTGCTCTTCAGCATTCTGGAGAGAGCCCTGACAGCTGGTTTTCCCAATGCAATTCGTCTTTTGATTTTCTGATTGCTGGTATTAAGAGTGTTGATTGTGGATCCAAGCAAGCTGTAATTGCTGACAACATCAATCTTTTCTCCATCTATTATGGTACTGCCAAATGGCACAGTGGTGAGAATCTTTCTCTTATAGGCCATTATTTATTTTGGATTGCATGTCTTTCAATAGTTAATATGTTCTAGCCAAACCATTCAAATAGGAAAATTTAATGTGTAAGAGTTCTGGTTGTCTAGTCCATAGGGAGTTGCACTGTAACGCAAAATGTATTTTCATCGTAAGTTTGAATCCACCAATGGCTGTGTGAGAAACACAAGCTCTCTCTTCCCACGAGATGTATAGTCTTAGAAACTCAATGGATGGTCAACTAGGAGTCAGTTCTGACTAGACAGCTATAAATTGAGTTGTCATTTAAGACAAGGCACATAGTAAAATTTTTGATCCAACTCAGAGAGAGGTATAGTGTATCAATGAATAAATGAAAACCCAACCTCTTGGTAAACTTTTGTTAAAATCACCATGTTGTAGTTGTTGTTGTTGTTAAGTAGTTAAAAAATAAAGTGGAAAAAAAGAAAGACGTTTACATTCAGACTTTTCTGTTTATTTCCTTTTCATTCTGGCCATGGTAATAAAAACTAGGTTGAAAAATGAAAATTTAAACTAGATAACTAAATGTAAGTCACTAGATGTTGAGTAATAAGTAAACAATTGCTTTACTTCATGTATTAAGCTGTTATAATAGGAAAGAAATAATAAAAGTTGAAAAATATAATATGTTGCAAACCAATTTCTCTAGAAAGATAAAGACATTTCACCCAACAGGGCTTCTAGGATCTTATTTAAACATGAGAATAACATTAAGAGGATGCAGAGATTGATTTATTTATATTCATACCATATTCTGATTTTTCCATTTTTCTAGATGACATTAGGCAGAATGAAGTAGGTCAGTCACAGAAGGACAAATACTGTATGAGTTCACAACTATTAAAAGCTTAAGAAATGTTTGCATGCTGCAAGAATCATTACTGAATGGTTACTAGGGATGGAAAGGGAGTTGGTGCTGTTGGTGAGGTACTATTAAGTCAATGATAACTCATAGTGACCCTGTGAGCAACAGACCTGAATCTTGCCCTACCTCACACCTTTTTGAGTGGTTTTCAGTGTTAGCCTGGCATCATCTATTTCTTCTGGTCTCAGTGTTATGGAAATTCAGGTTCCCATGGTCCATTTGCTGTACAGAGGTAACTTGTGGTTGCTGTGATGCTAAACTGTGACACTGATGTGTCAATTGCGAGAATGGTTACCCATGGTGGACAGTATTTGGTGGAGCTCCCCAATGAAAACAAATTTGGAAGCAGGAGTAGCATCCATTTTGGAAATAGCTTGCCTCTGGAAACTCTATGAATGTGGAGAAATGGTAAAAGTTGTACAAGTGTTCAGTTTTTTTCCTTCATAGGGTCGCTATGGGTTGTCTATGACTCAACGGCACCTAGCAACAACAAACATGGTCCATTAGTCTTTTGAACCAATTTTATTATATATATCTTTGCTTTTTTCCCCTCTTCTTTTTTCCAAAAAAGAGATATTAATGTTGTTATGTGCCATCAAGTCACCTGTGACTCATAGTGACCCTATGTACAACAGCCCTAAACCCTGATCTATCCTGTGCCAATCTTATTGTCTCAGACACGCCTATCCCCATTACCCTAGTCACTGAGTCAATCCATCTCATTGAAGTTCTTCCTCTCCTGTGCTGTCCTTCCACCCTCCCAAGCATGACTTCCCTCTCCAAGGACTGATCCCACCTTGCAACATGTTCCAAGTATGTCAAACAAAGGTTGAGGACCCTTGCCTCCAAGGGGAAGCCTGGTCTCTCCCTCTTTAGGATGAACCTGTTTGTTTTCTTAGCAGTCCATGGTATATTCTATATTCTTCTCCAATACCACAGCTCAAAGGCATCAATTCTTCTGCTATCATCCCTAGTCATTGTCCAGCTCTTTGATGCATAGTTTTCCGAGGCAAGCTATTTTGGAAGTGGATGCCACTCCTGCCTCCAAGCTTGTTTTAATTGGGGAGCTCCACCAAACATTGTCCACTATGGGTAACCATTATCACATTTGACACCATAGCAGCCATGAGTTACCTCTGTGTAGCAAATTGAAAGACCAGTGCTATACCACTTAAAAGAATGTTTAAACAAAAATATTTAAAACCAAGCCTGAGGGCCGTAGATTAAAATCATCCACCTTTGGCTTGGTAGCATAACTTTCTATCCACTAGGCCAACAGAGCTCTCTCTGTGTTGTTGTTAAGTGCTGTCATGCCATAAATGACCCATAGACACCTTATGAATGAAAGACCTGAACACTTGTATAATCTTCATCGTTTCTTCAAGTTCATAGAGCTTCCAGAGGCAAGCTATTTTAGAAGTGGATGCCCCTCCTGCTTCTAAACTTGGTAATAACCACTATATAAGGTAAAAAAAATGGTAGCATTTTTCCAAGGCCAAAACTCTGAAGCTTTGAAAAATAGAAGGGTTGATGGAAAGTAAGCCTAAGGAGAGAGTATGAAGAGTTAAATTATATTGCAAGTATTATAATTAATATTATGCAACAAAATGTGTAGGAATGGCTGAAAGAAAAGCTGATTTGCTATGCAAACTCATTCAAACATGTGTGTAGCGCAGACACAGGATTAAATGAGATGGCACAAATAAGGATTTAAGAAAATACCTGGCACATAGTAAGTTTTCAAATATTTTGTGTGCATTGTTGTTGTTGTTGTTGTTGTTAGGTGCCTTCGAGTTGCTTGCAAGTCATAGCGACCCTATATACAATAGCCCTGAAAACTGCTCTATTCTTTGCCAACTTTACTTTCTCTGATACACCATCATTATCCCAGTCACTAAATCAATTCATCTCATGAAGAGTCTTCCTCTTTGTGCTGTCCTTCCACCCTTCCAAGCATGATGTCCTTCTCCAAGAACTGGTCCCTCCTGGCAACATGCCCAAAGTATGTCAAATGAAATCTCAGAATCCTTGCCTCCAAAGAGCAGCTTGTTTTCACCTTCTTTCTGACAAATTTATCTGTTCTCCTGGCAGTCTTCTCCAGCACCACAGATCAAAATCATCAATTCTCCTTCTGTCATCCCTAATCAATCATTGTCCAACTCTCTGATGCATAAAAAGTGCAACTCATCTTTTAAATTCCTGGCTGCTGATACCAAGAGAGTTGATTGTGGACCAAGCAAACTGACGCTATTAACAACCTCAATTTCTTCACCATTTATCATAATGCTGCCAATCGGCCCAGTGGTGAGAATTTTTGTTTTCTTGATGTTGAGCTTCAATCCATATTGAAGGCTGCAGTTCTTGACCTTTTGCAGCAAGCGATTCATGTCCTCCTCAGTGTGTGTGCATTACAATACTATTTATTTCTCAAAACAACTCAGCCGAGTGAGTATTTAATCAGCTATTACTTGCGACTGAGCCTGCATTCTTAACTATTATGCTATGAAGAAATTGATATGGTGAATTACCCATCGATTAATTTTGTTAGGTAAGAATTCAAATCTTTGGGAAATTTTCTGTAGGCTGATAGTCTCAGGAGAAATCACCAAGTCTAACAATTGTGGATGGTTAGACTACTGTGGGAAGAATGTAATGCTGTTTTTTAAAATGTAAAGAACAGATTAGAGGCGATATATGATTGAGTATTATGGTTAGCACAGGAGTCCAGAATTAAGGTTGCATAGAGAAGTGTACTCGGTGCGGGGCGGGGGGGGGATGGGGGAATTTTATACCAATGAAGGAATTTTTTTTTCTTTTTCTTTTCAAAGAGAGGAGTGAACTGGTGGGGAGGGGTGGGCAGGGAGAAAAGTGCAGCAATGAATGAATGGAAATTCAAAATCTCTGTAAATGTTTATTAAAATTAATAAAAATGGAAAAATGTATAGTGCTTTCAAGAGGTCATGTGAAAGAGTTGTTGAATCTAGGTTGTATTATTCCTCAGAAAAGAGACAAAGATCAATGGGTGGAAATTGTCTAGAGAAAAATTTTGGCTCAATACATGAAAAAAAATTTGCTGGCAGGCATAGATAGTTACGAAGTATGAGTTTCAATTTGTTAAAGACACTCAAATATGAGTTAGGTGATTTCATGGAAAGATAAACTGAAGAAGAATCAGATGGCAGCTAAAGATGACATTTAAAGCTCACTTTAGCACCACAACTAAAGTGGTCAACTGAAAGATGTGACTTCCTTTTGTCTAATCATCGTATCAGTTTAAGACACTCTATCGAAATCCATCACATCTTCCTCTACTACTTCCTTCTTTGTGTTAGAAAAACTCCCTGAGCCTCATCTAGACAATTCATCAGAAAAAAAAAATCTGTTCTAAATATAACTTGAAATTTTGTCTTCCTTCCCTTCCACCTCCCCCTCTATTTAAGATTCTTTGTTGAAACTAAATAGATCAACTCAAACTCTGTTTCAATCTCACTAATACAGAAACAGCTCTGGAAATTTGTTATTAATTTATCCTTAATATTTTACATTATTCAAAGAAACAAAATTAAGTATTCTTTCAAGAATATACCACTGTCTTTTGACTATGTTAAGCCAATTTACTTTGATGTCCCCTAAGGTCATGGTCTTGAGGTAAGGTAGGTTAAAGCAATAGATAGGTGTTTCATATGTTTTCAAAGGCTGAATTCTCTAAAGTAGATCAAAAGAACTTTCTTCTGAGTTGCGTGTGGGTGGATTTGAACCTCCAAACTTTCAGTTAGCAGATAATTATGTTTCTTTACACTACATTTACACTACTCAAGGATTCAGATGGGACATACCTTTTTTTTATTAATTTTAATGAACATTTACAGAGATTTTGGATTTCCATTCATTCATTGTTGCACTTTTCTCCCTGCCCATCCCTCCCCCTCCCAGTTCACTTTTCTCTTTGAAAAGTAAAAGAAAAATTCCTTCATTGGTATACAATCCCCCTGCCTCTCCCTCCCCCTCCCTGGGACATACTTTTTTAAAAAATGTACTTTTGTTTTATTATTTGTGTGTGTGTGTGTACTGTCAAATTGGATCTGACAGGAGGAGATTAGATGGAACATACTTTTTTAAAAAAAAGTAAAAAAAAATCAGGAGTGCGACTAGGTTAGCAAAATCTTATACAATCAAAGTTAGACCAAGCTTACTACAGGTGTTTTCAATCTTCCCAGAAAGAAAGCTTGGCCAGTTACGTGATAGATCAGTTCTTATATACCAGTTGCTCAGAAGAAGTCTTTCTATAGTACTTGGTAGGATGTTGTTGTTATGACATTGAGTTGCTTGCAACTCATAGACTCCCTATATACAACAGCTCTTAACCCTGTTGTATCTTGAGCCAATTATCTCTGACACACCTATCCTCACTACCCCAGTCACTGATTGAGTCAATCCATCTCATCCAGAGTTTTCCTTTCTTGTGCTATCCTTTCACCTTTACAAGTATGAGGCCCTTCTCCAAGGACTGGTACCTCCTGACAACATGCCCAGAGAATGAAGACAGAGCTTCAAAATCCTTGCTTCCCAAGAGCAGCCTGGTTTTACCCTCTCCTGGATAGACTTGTTTGTTCTCTTAGCAGTCCATGTTCAATACTCTTCTCCAGCACCACAACTCAAAGGCATTAATTCTTCTTCTATCATAGATTCTGTCTTCTTATTCTATTTTCCAGTGAAAACTCGACTGACATTGTTGCTCTTCAGTACTGTGGAGAGGTCCCTGACGGCAGATTTTCCCCAGTGCAATTCATCTTGTGATTTCCTGGCTCCTGCTTCCAACAGTGTTGATTATGGAGCCAAGAAATCTGAAGCTGTTAACAATATCAATCTCTTCACCATCTATCATGATCCTGATGATGCTGCCAATTGGCTCCTTAATAAGATTGTTAAAGGGAGCTCTAGTGGCCTAGTGGCAAGAAGCTGCACTGCAGAGGTATGAGGTTCGAATCCACCAGATTCTCTGCTGGAGAAGGAGGAGCAATCACCTCCTGTACCAGTCAGATCCAATCTGATGGTACATGCACATAATAATAATAATAATAATTAAAAATTAATAATAATAATAATAATAAAAATAGGATTGTTGCAGATAGTAGTGTGTAAAAAATATTTAACAATTGTATCTCTAGGGAAAAAATTATTTGTTGATGTACATAAACAAGCACCAGAGGCCTAATGGTAAAGAGTTACTCTGCTGACCCAAAGGCATACAATTTTAATCCACTAGGTGCTTTGCAACAGAAAGATGGGCAATGTCCTCTGACTTGCTAGAGGGTTAACTACATATCAGTTCTAACTTGAGGGCACACAACAATAATACATTTATGTGTTTGTTATAAATTTTACCGCTACAAATGGTGGCCTACTGTCAAAATGTTGTGCTGCAACCTTAAACGGACACAGTTCAAATCCACCAGCTGCTCCACAGAAGAAGGATGGGCAATCTCATCCTGTGTGATTTACTTACCTCTGAAAACTTTTTGCAGGGTCAGCTATGAGTTCGTTCTGACTTGACAGCATACAAGAACAACAATAAATAATGTGTAATATATGACTTTTAAAAATAATAAGATAGATAATATTATTCATTATTGGAACTTCTGTATAGCCAACTGGTCCTCAGATAATATTTTTTTCCAAATTCTTGCATCTGTAGTCAACTACAGATTTGCAGTTCAACCTAATCATGATTTGACTAATGGACTTGAAATTCAATCTGCAGATTGTCTAATAAATTTGTCAATAAATAAAATATGCATGTTGTTATCAGGTGTCCCTTAATTGAGTATGACTCGTAACGACCACATGAATAAAAAATACGAACTTTGTCCTATACTATGTCACCCTTACAATCTCCAGCCACTGCTGCAGTCACTGTCAGTACATCTGATTGAGAGTGTTTCTTTATTTCTCCATCCCTCCACCTCTACAAGCGTGATGTCCTTCTCCAAGTAACAATTTCTCCTCACAACACGCACAAAACATATGAAATGAAGTTTTGTTGTCCATGCTTATAAGGAGCACTCTGGTTGCACCTTCTCCAAGATGTTTGTTTGTTCTTTTAGCACTCCATGGATAATCATTATACTTCTCCAATACCACAGCTCAAAAGCATCAATTCTTCTGTTGTCCTTATTCATTGTCAAGCACTCAGCAGCATAGCAAGTGATTTAAAAGATCAAGACCTGAGTTAGGCACACTGTAGTCTTCAAATTAACATCATTGTTCCTCAATAACTTGAAGAGGTCTCCAATTTCAGACTTTCCCAGTGCAATACACCTGCTGATCTCCTGATTACTGGTCCCAAGGGTGTTGATTGTGGGTCCAAGTAAGAGGAAGTTATTTACAGCTTCAATATTTATTTATCATGATGTTGCCTATCAGCCCAATGGTGAAATTCTTTCCCTCTCAATGTTGAAGTGCAATTCATATTGAAAGCTATATTCGTTAATCTTCTGAAGCAAACGCTTCAATCCTCCTCACATTCAGAAAGCCAAGTTGTGTCATTTGCATCATGAAGATTATTGATGATTGTTTCTCCAATCCTGAGGCCACATTCTTTTCCAGAGAGTTTAGCTTCTAGAATAATCTGCTTGGCATACAGATTGAATAGGGATGGACAAAGGATCTAATCCTCTCACCCACCATTCTTAATTTTAAATCATAGAGTGTTCCGTTGTTATGTTTATCCAACAGCCTCTTGATCCACATACAGGTTTTGCAGATCAATTAAGAGTTCTGAGATTTCCATTCTTCTCAGTGTTAACCATAATTTGTTATGATTAACACAGTCAAATGCCTTTGCATAGTCAAGAAAGCACAAATAGCCATTCTTTGATTATTCTTTGCTTTCAGCTAGGATCCATCTGATATCAACAATGATACAGCTGGTACCACATCCTCTTCTAAATGCAACTGCAACCTCTGGCAGTTCTCTGTTTATGTGTTGTCCCAGCCAGATGGACTGCATAGGAATCAGATTTCCTATACATGTGAAACGAATTGTTAGAGAAGCTAAACATCAGCAGTCAGAACAAGTCCAGTTGCTAACTGTGGAACAGACCATAAATTATTCATATGCAACTTCAAATTGAGGCTGATGAAAATGAAAGCAAGTCTATGAGAACCAAAATATGATCTGAGTCTATTCAATCTCAAATAAAAAACCATCTTAAGAATAGGTTTTGCAGCCTTGGACATTAATGATCAAAGATCATATGTGTTTCAGGATGATATAGGGGATAGTATCTATGAAGAGAGGGAAAGATCACTACGAAAAAAAAGCAGAAAAAGAAAAACCAAAATGAATGTGAGAAGAGACTCTAAAAATTGCACTAAATATCTGAAAGCCAAAATAAAGGGAGAGATACTGAAATTAAAGAGCTGACCTGAAGATTCAAAGAAAAGGCAGCTTGAGAAGAAAGAGAAAAGTATTTTAATGGAATGTGCATAGACCTGGAATTGGAGAATACAAAGATAAGAACTCACTTAACATTTCTCAAGATCAAAGAGTTGAAAAACAAATTCAGGTCTCAAGTTACAATACTCAAGAAGAAAAAGTATGTATTAAGAATATTAAATATTAATCAATGAATTGAACAACTTATTTGTTAAATTACATAATAATTCTTGACTTAAAAAAAAACATTTTGGCAAATTTTTTATCTATTCACAATAAGCTTAAATTCCATTCACGATATTAACATTTTGTCCTCTACTTCCTTAAGTCTAGACCAGGGGATAGATAGAAAACTGGTTATTGGACCAAATACGGGCTTTCATCTGACTTTATAACCTATGAGCTATGAATTTTATATTTTAAAGGGTGATAATAACAGAACAAAATTACAAAGAAGAACATATGGCAGAAGCTATATGTGGCCCACAAAAGATATTTACCATATTGGCACTTGGAGAAAAATTTGCTGGTCTTTGAAAACAATCAACAAACCAATATGGAAGTTCTGATTTGTAACATTTGTAAATTCCTGTGGTGTAAATAGTCCAATCATGATTAATTTCAGCCTGATAATGTGCTCTCAGATATCACATAATAGAATTTTTCAAGATCAACAACTTATTCTTTGCAAATACTTTTTTCATAACATGAATACTGACTTTTTATATAGACCTCTGCAGATGAAATGAATAGAAATCAGGACAGCTACCCGGTCAACTGACTGGAAGTGATTCATATTTGTCCTCATGGCTAAAAAAAGGTGATTCAACAGAAAATGGAAATTACTGAATGTATCATTAATATTATATGCAAGTAAAGGTTTGTCAAAGATTATTAAATAATTGCTAGAACAGTACACAAAGATTCTCGTCACTGGACCAATTGGCAGCATCAGGATGGATGGTGAAGAGATTGAGATTGTTCACAGCTTTAGTTTGCTTGGCTCCACAGTCAACACTCTTGGCACCTCACGGGAATTGATTTTGTATTACTTATGCTATTGTCAGGGATGTTTCCCTTTTGTGAAACTAATAAAGGTCAGATATGCCCATCCTCACATGGCTCTTGCAATTGAATTGTTCGGACAAACAGATGCTATGCTGCAAGTACTCATTCGTCTAAGCCAAGAAATTAGGAAGACAATTACCTGACCAATCATCTGGAAGAGATCTATATTTGTGTCTATTCCAAAGATAAATGTTCTGACAGAAGGATAAAATTATTGGACATGATTACTATCACAGAAAAGTGAAATTTTCCTGAAAATAATGTAAAAGCTATTGCAGCAGTAGGTCAATAGGGAATAGTCAGGACAATAGATATCATTGCTGAGATCAGATAAATCTTGTTAAAAAGTAAAGAATACTAGAAAATGTTTCCTGTGTTCTATTGGCTATGCAAAGACATTTGACTATGTGTAGAACATGATGAAATATACATAAATATTGCAAAGAACTGAAATTCCAGAACACTTCATTATACTAATGTGGAACTTGCACATAGACCAATGGGCAATTATTTAGGCAAAACAATAAGATAAGGTGTAAAAAGAGGAAGTGCTTGATGGGGACAGCCATACCAACCTTTACCAACTCCACAGTGAAGAACTGTCAGTGTCACTATCAACAACACAAAAACAATTCCCGTGGGGTCAAGAACGTTCTTCATGGTCCCACACCTCTTTCTACTCATCCCAATACCAATCTTATTAATCCACTGAGTTAAAAAGTCTGACACAATTGCTCGCAGACCACACCTAATCTTATACAGGAAGTCAAAGGCTATAATTCAGGTTGTCAGCAAGATAAAATCACTCAGTCAGGACAATTTCTGAAATGTGCTCATTGTCGCCTCACCTTTAAGCCTAGCTGCTTTAGGCCAGTGTTACAAAGCTTTCAGTTCTGCCAATTATGACTATCCCTTACCAGCCCCCTCCATGTACCTAGTTGTTCAGTAAACTTGGGCAAAGAGTCCTAGTTCTGGTTTCATAGGGTAGCAGTTCCGGTTTGCTCTGTCTCTCATCAGGTCTTTGGCTCTCTGCTGTGGCTACTGTGGCTGCCACTCCCATAGGTCCTTGTTTGGCTGGTGTAAGAATCTCTGGCCGTGAAGGACATATTGCATTCTCTTGCTTCTTCTCTGCTGGTAGTGAAGTTCTCCAACTCTGCTGCTGGATCTGCTTAATTTAATGGGCAACAAATCCCATTGTGGATAGGCAAATATGCCCTATTCACATACTCTTGTCCAGCCACATGGCAAAATCAGTCAATGGCTAGGTGAGCCGTTCTGAACAATAAACCCTTAACATCACACATCCTTGAAATTAGGAAAAGAGTGAGTCAGAGTTACATCCTTTCACCGTATTTATTCAATCAGCATGCTGAGTAAATAATGCTAGAATCATTCATTGCCATCAAATTGGAACAGATACACAGTTGACTCTCCAGAAGGTTTTCCAGGACAAGTAGTGATTGCCCATCTTTGTCCTTCAGAGCCACTAGTGAATTTGAAATGGTTGAGAAGTGCCATCTTTGGGTTAGCAATCAAACTCCTTACGACTGCATCACCACAGAAACTGGAATATATGAAGAACAATATGGCATCAGAATAGCAGGAACAGTCCTTAATGATTCTTGATATGTAGTGGACACATGGTACACCTTTGCTTGTTGAAAGTGAACACTTTGAAGACCTTGCTAATGAAAAGCAAAGACTAAGCCTTCAGTATAGATTGTACTTCAATATACAATAAACAAAAATCCTCACAATTGGCCCAGTAAACAGCATCATAGTAAGCAGAAAAGATGGACATTATCAAGGATCTCATTTTGCTTTGATCTTTAAGCATTGCACGTGGAAGGAAAAGTAAAAAAAAAAAATTAAGACAGCAAACCAATAAAAATATGTTAAAAATTAATTAAAGGACTTACTGCACTGGGTAAATCTGACACAAAGGACCTCTTTAAAGTATTAGAAATTAAAGATGTCACTTTGAAAAATAAAGTGCAAGGACTCAAATCATGCTATTTTCAATCACCTCATATGCATATGGTATTCCTTACTTTCAGCCAGGATCCATCTGACATCAGTAATGATATCCCTGGTGCCATGGCCTCTTCTAAATCTTGCTTGAACTTCTGGCATTTCCTATTTTATGTACTTTTTTAA
>NW_006400192.1:686745-703356 GCF_000299155.1 Elephantulus edwardii | reverse complement strand
TCTCGATACTCCAGTACAATCGTTAGAAACTCTTCTGACATCCATTTTGATTCTTTCTTTCTCCTCTGCTTTTGTAATGACCTTTTACTTTCTTCATGGATATTATCCCACAACTCATCTGGTCTTCAATCATTTGTGTTCAATACCTCAAACTTATTCTTACGATGATCTTGAAATTCAGATGGGAGCGATTCAAGATCATATCTTGGTTTCTGTGGACTTATTTTAATTTTTTGAGCCTCAATTTGAACTTGCATATTAGTAATTGGTGTTACGACCCAGAATCTGCCCTAGTTTTGACTGCCAATATTGAGCTTCTCCAATGATTTCTTCCACAAATGTAGTCAACCTGATTCCTGTGCAGCGCATCAAGTGAGATCCATGTGCAAAGTCATCATTTTGGTCTTTTATAAAAGGTATTTGCAATTAATAAATGATTGCCTTTGGTATGGATTGTATATTAATGCCAAGAAAACAGATTCTTACCACTGGACTGATAGTGTCATGATAGATGGAAAGGAGATAGAAACTGTCAATAGCTTCATCTTGCTTGGATCCACAATTAATACACTTGATACCAGCAGTCAGCAAGTAAGGCAAAACATTGTACTAGGAAAATATGCAGTTAGGGACCTTTCCAAATTATTGAGGAGTAGTGATGTCAGTTTGAGAATTAAGGTGTGTCTGATTCAGGCCATAGTCTTTTCAATCACTTGTAATGTATCTAAGAGCTGGACAATAAACAAGGATGACAGAAAAAGAATTGATACATTTGAGCTGCGATGTTGGAGAAGAGCACTGAACTTTTCATGAATGACCAAGAAAATAAACAGATACATCTAGGAGAGGGTGCAGTGGAATGCTGTTTGAAAGCAAGATTATGAGGTTTCACCTTACATACTTTGGGCATTGTGCTAGAAGGGCTATTCCTTGAAGAAGGACATGATGCTAGGAAAGTGGAGGGTCAGTGAAGGGGAGAATGACCCTTAACTAGGTGGATTGACATGGCGATTGTTGCAATGGGTTCTTATGTGTCAGAAGGTGTCAGGATGTCACAGGAGAGAAAAGGGTTCAGATCTTTGCTTCATAGGGTCATATGAGTCACACTCAACTAGATGGCACCTAACAACAACAACATATACATATGAATGGAGGCCTTTTATGGCATTGGTGAAGAATATTAAATATATCATAGACTTCCAAAAGGATAAACAAGTCTGTCTTAGAAGCCAGGACAATTCTTAGAAGTCAGAGTGATGATACCTTGTCTCACAGACTTTATACATGTTATTAGGAGGGATTAGTTGCTAGAAAAGGACATATTTTGGCAGTTGTTGTTATGAGGTGCCACAGAATTGAGTATGATTCATAGTGACCATATTAACAACAGATCTGATCCCTACCTGTTCTGTGGTATCCTCATCATTTCTGACATGCTTGAGCTCACTGCTGCAGTCACTGTGTCAATGCATCTCATTAAGAGTCTTCCTCTCTTTTGCTGACCCTTCACGTCTCCAAGTGTGATGCCCATTTCCATGTCCAGAGTATTTGAGATGAAACTTCACCATCTTTCTCTCCAAGAAGAATTGTAGCTGCACTTTCCTGAAGATTTATCTGTTTGTTTTCCTGGAAGTCCATGGGATATTCAGTGCTCTTCTCTAACATCACAAGTCAAAGGCATCAATTTAAAAAAAAATAGCATAAATTCTTATTCTGCCATTCATATTCATTGTCTAGATGCCAGATGCATAGGAAGTAATTGAAAATATCAATCTGATTGAAAATATCAGTCTGACTCAGGCACACCTTGGTCTTCAAAGTGATGTCATTGCTCCTCAGTAATTTGGAGAGGCCCCTGACAGCAACTTGTTCAATGCTATATACCTCCTGATTTTATGTCTGTTGGTATCAAGGTGCTCCAGCGGGTTTTCAGAGGTAATTAATCATCACACAGGAGGAGATTGCCCATCCTTCTCCCGCAGAACAGCTGGCAGATTTTAACCACATACCTTCAGGATTGTAGTGCAGTTTCTTACCACTAGGCCACCAGAGCTCCCTTTTTGCATCTTAGTTGCATTTTTTTTTAACAATTATATAATTTTTAGTAGTGGTTATGTGTTAAAATTAGTTTAAAAAATTCATGATAATTAAATTATTTACTTTTTCAAGTCTTTATGAGTTGCATATTACTACACAGAAGAGGTCTTTAGTGATTGGGTAGGGATGTGATGCCAAATTGACACTAGAATATTATGCAAAGTAAATTAAGTGAAAGGAACATATTTGAATGGCATCCGCTTCTGAAATAGCTTGCCTCTGGAAACCCTATGAAATTGGAGATAATGAAAGTTCTACAATTGTTCAGGTCTTTCATTCATAGGGTCACTGTGAGTCATCTATGACTCGACAGCACTTAACAACAACAACAACATGGTTAACATATGTTGTTGATGTTGTTATGTGCCGTCGAGTCACCTGCAACTCATAGCAACCCTATGTACAACAACCCTAAAACCTGCTCTATCCTATGCCAATCTTAGTGTCTGTGACACACCTATCTCCATTATCCCAGTTATCAAATCAATCCATTTCATTGAGGGTCTTCCTCTTCTGTGCTGTCCTTCCACCCTCCCAAGCATGATATACTTCTCCAAGGACTGACTGGTCCCTCTTTGCAACATGTTCAAAGTATGCCAGACAAAGCTTCAGAATCCTTGTCTCCAAGGAGAAGCATGGTCTCACCCTCTCTAGGATGAACTTGTTTGTCCCAGCAGTCCATGAGTATTCAATACTCTTCTCCAGCACCACAGCTCAAAGTCATCAATTTTCCTTCTATCATCCCTAGTCATTTTCCAGCTTTCTGATGCATAGCAAATAATTGCAAAGACTGTGGCCTGGATCAGGCGCACGTTAGTCTCCAGACTCACATCGTTGCTCTTCAGAACACTGGAGAGGTCTCTGACAGCAGACTTCCCCAAT
Organism: Elephantulus edwardii; assembly: GCF_000299155.1. Lineage (NCBI taxonomy): Eukaryota > Metazoa > Chordata > Mammalia > Macroscelidea > Macroscelididae > Elephantulus > Elephantulus edwardii. Next base: position 700,377 of record NW_006400192.1, on the reverse strand, counting down.
GCAATTTGTCTTTTAATTTCCTGGCTGCTGGTACCAAGAGTTTAGACTGTGGAGCCAAGCAAACTAAAGCTGTTAACAATCTCAATTTCCTCACTATCTGTCATGATGCTACCAATTGGCCCAGTTGTGAGAATCTTTTTTTTTATGTTAAGTTTCAATCCATATTGAAGGCTGCAGTCCTTGGCCTTCTGCAGCAAGCACTTCAGGTCCTCCTCAGTTTCAGCAATATATTATACCTGAAATAGTGTTTTCCTTTATCTTTGCAGTATGTGGACAAATTAGATATAATGGATCTTACATGCCTCACTGATCAGAACTCAGCTGAAAAGAATTGTGCGAGATTCACCCTTGTTTTACCCAAAGAGGAAGTGCAACTGAAGGTGAGTAAAGAGAAGCAAATTTTGAGTTTTGACTATAAATAGCATTTACCTCTTCTTGAGCAATTGAAGTAAAGTTGTAAAAGGAGAAATAAGTCTTGTACTTTGTTAACATTTCTTACCTTTTGCCATGAACTACAGTTTTCTGAATTAGGACTTAAAAGAGTATGTTCATTTGTTTAGTATACAAATATGTTGAAACAATAAATACCCTTCTGTTCTCCAACAAAGTCAAAGATCCCAAGTGGTGTTTTCAAATCATCACTCAAATAAAGCCTATAAATGTCAATAAATAATTACAGTACCAACATAAAGAGATCATAATTGAGTAAAACATAGTAGGAGATATTTCCAGGGCATTCCTAATTGATGTTCAAAGTATTGGTCTTAAATTTTAGTGTAATAGAGATCACTTGGAACATACAGGTCCCAAATGAAATTCATGTCCAAGTATCTACAGTTTGCAAGGTCCTGAGATGGGTTTTTTGTGGTTGTTGGGAACACAGAGTTGGAGTAAGATTGCCTACAATCTGCAAGATTCTGCAAGCTGTTTTCTTTACCAATTGTGTGATTTTTGACAAGTTATTTGTGATTAGCTTACCCAGAAGCATATCTTTGCTAAAATGCAACCACTTTAATTTTTTTATTGGTTCTCATTCAATTCATACTCATATACATCTTGTTTTATATATTACTGTTTAAAATAAATCATTGCCATTTATTACATTGTCTTAACAAATCCTGCTTTACTTATCCCTTCACCATGAAGATTGAAGTTCTTAAAACATTTATAAGTACTCAGTAGATGTTGGCTGACATTATTACTACTAACAAAAGAATTGAAAGTATTTAAGGACTAACTACATTGCTCCTTCCTGGTTGCTCCATACTTAACGTCAGTCAATGTTAAGTACCATGAGTAGAATAATGATGAATTGACATAGTGCAGGTTTACTAATATATATGTTGACTTAATCTTTTTAGTTAGGAAAACATATACAATTTTACTTGTTTAGCAAGAAAATAGATTAAAATGATACACAGTTTTTAGAATTTATCTTTGTTATTTTGGAGAATATACATTAATACAATAATTTCTATATAACAATTCAGTTATATTGATGGCATTTTTTGAGTTGTGTAAACATTCCTACTCTCTCTTTTTGAGTCTTTTCTCCCTGATTAACATAACTTGATACATTCTAATTTTTTATCTAATCTTTTGAGTGCTGTTATCAATTTGATCCCACATAGATAGATCTCCAAAGAGATTGCTCAAAGTAGACTTTCTTTACTAGTTACACTAAACAATTTTTGGTTTTAAGACTACAGAGGCTCAAGGTTTTCGGGTTTAAAATTTATTTTCTCAAAACAATAGTTTTGGGGGTTCACACAGCCTCAGTGACTCTGGAGCCTCTGAATTCCATGAGACTTTTAAGTCCTGTTCTGTCTTTCTCTCTTTTGATCAGTGTTCTTCTATAGAACTATTCATCAAAATGCTCAGTAATAAACACCAGGCATCATCTAGTTCTGGTTTCATGACATTCTTGTCTTTTCACAAAAAAAAATATTGAAATATTTAATAATAACTATATAGTAAAGGAAAAACAAAAAATGTTTCTTCTTTTCATCTGATTTCAAAAACTACAGCTAACTTTTTTTTTTAGTTAACTAACTTTTTAAAGCAATGTACTTTAGTACAAGATTTTTAGTTTTGAAAATCTTGTTGAATTTTGATGGATTAGATATTTTGAGTCACAAAATAATCATATAAAATTCAAAATTTAATTGAATTTAATAATAGTTTTAGTGATCCTAGTCACTTATGGTTTTCTTCTTTATTTTGTCATCTTAGACAGAGAACACAGAAAGTGGGGAAGAATGGAAAGGCTTCATACTTACAGTAACAGAGGTAGGAAAGTCTTTACTTTTGCTTCATTCATTCAGCAAATATTTGCTGAATGTCTACTATGAGTTATATAATGAGAAAGGTTATAATGCAGTAAATAAAGGATAGACATAATCCATTGCGTATAAAATTTATGTTCTTAAGGAGAGAATGTGAAGAGAGAAAAATAAACTAACAAGATTATTTATATTGTTATAGAGAAAATAAACTAGGGAATGTGCTAGAGAATAATTGGCAATGAGAGAAAGCTAGTAAGATTTGGTTAAGATTTGCCCTTAACCTTTGATTATGAAGTCATTTATAAACTGATACTCATAAATTATGAAATATCTTCTAAAATATTTTCCTATTCCTTTCCTATTAACTTGATATATATTTTTTTATGAAAATCAAAAATGGATTTTGTGAATTCCACACACAATTTAACAGGAGACGTCTTAAAAATGAAAGTAACTTTTATATTTTTTTTTTAGTGAGACTTAACACAAAGGGTGCTTATCTGTTCAATGGTGTGGCTTCTTATCAGAGGCAAATAATAAGATCTGCTGTTAATAGTTAACTGTTCCTGCAAGATAATATCATTATTTTAACTAAAGCCACTGTAGCAACTATCTTAGACTCATGGAGTACTTTGCTAACTGGTGTCCAAAAAAATATCACAGTCTAATACTTTTAGTGGCTATGAACACCTTCCATGTTTATAGGAATTAAACATAGAGTATCTGAAGCTAGTTTCCAAGAAAAGGCTTTGCAATCATATGAAAAAGCATTATTTTTTCTATCCACTCATGGGTGCATGGACGGATGTTAGTTATTGATGTCAAGTAGTAAAAGGTTAGAGGTTCATATAAGTCTATAGGGAAGTGATAGTGTTGCTTTTTGTTTTGTGTGTCATCAAGTCGATTCTGGCTCAGATCAGCCCTATAAGACAGAATAAAACTAAAGGCTGTCATCTTTCTCCTACAGTTTGAACTACCAGCATTATAGTTTGCACCACACACTTAACTATTAAGCCTCCAGGGTTCCTAGAGAGTCAAATAAGGCTAGAAAGAGGGATGGGAAACAACTGAAGATTTAGAGGCTCCACTGACTTGGGAATGAGGAGAAACTCTTTGGAGAGGTGTCTGTCTTTCTGTTTCTCCATTTCTCTTTTGTGGAGAAGCATCATGACGTTTGTGAAGCTAAGTTACAATTATTTTAAGGATATGACTACAAGTCATAGAATGCTAAATGCAAAAGAACTTTTAAGAGTGGAACTAAAATTTAAAGCAATACTAAGAAGTTATTATGTAATCAGTGTTTTGGATGTGAAAACATAATACTTAAATTGGTTGTTCTTAAGAAATAGAAGGAGAATTGATGCCTTTGGGCTATGGTGCTGGAGAAGAGTGCTGAATATACCATAGATTGGTAAGAGAACAAACAAGTTTGTCCTGGAGAAAGTGAAGTCAGGCTGCTCTTTGGAGGCAAGGATCCTGAAGCTCTGTTTGACATACTTTAGACATGTTGCAAGGAGGAACCAGTCCTTGGAGAAGGATGTCATGCTTGGGAAGGTGGAGGGACAGCACAAGAGAGGAAGACCCTCGATGAGATGGATTGATTCAGTGACTGGGGTATTGGGGTAGATGTGTTAGAGACAGTAAGATTGGTGCAGAATATAGTAGAGTTTAGGGCTGTTGAACATAGGGTCGCTATGAGTCGCAGGTGACTTGATGGCACATAACAACAAACAACAGCAAGAAATGTGGCATGATGAATGGAGAGGAGATTGGAACTGTCAACATCTTCATCTTGCTTGGATCTGCAATTAACATCCTTTGTACCAGTAGTCAGGAAATAAGGAGATGTACTGCAATGGGAAAATGTGCAGTTAGGAACCTTTCCAAATTATTGAGTAGTAGTGATGCCAGTTTGAGGACTAAGGTGTGTCAGATCCATGCCATAGTCTTTTCAATAACTAGCTATGTATATGAGATCTGGGCAATGAATTAGGATGTCAGAAAAAGAATTCATGCCTTTGAGATGTGGTGTTGGAGAAAAGCACTGAACATCTTATGGACGGCCAAAAGAACAAACAGATATATCTTGAAGAGGTGCAGCTGGAGTGATTTTTTTGAGGCAAGAATGATGAGAGTTTGTCTCACATACTTTAGATGTGTTGCTAGGAGGTGCTATTCCTTAGGGAAGGACTTGATGCTGGGGAGGATGGAGGGTCAGCGAAGGAAAGGAAGACCCTCAACCATGTGGATTGATATGGTGACTGCTACAATAGGCTCTGTGTGTCCGGAAGTGTGAGGATGGCGTAGGATAGAACAGGGTTCAGATCTTCTGCTCATAGGGTCACTATGCATTGTGCTTGACTCGACGGCACCTAACAACCATAATAACGAGAAATGTAGCAGCATCAAGGTTTGTAGTGTTAAAGAACAGAGCCCAAGATGTCTGCATGGGTTTAGTGAGTTTTGAGAGGAAATTCATTAAAATATCCTTTCAAATCTTTTCTTTCTCTTAAGTGTTGTTTTTTACCATTGAGACAGAACCAACCTATAACTGACCCTCCAGAGGATTAATTAATTGCTTATTTCTCTCCTGCAGAGCAGCTGGTATATTTGAACCTCATACCTTTGGGCTGTCAGTCCATCTCCTTACCACTAGGCCCCTTTTCTTGAGTGTACAAGTTTGCTTCAAAAGATCTGAAGAGACCAATCCCTTTTGAGCAGGCTCTCAGTTAACTGTCGGGAATGGAGGAATTCAATTGCAGATATTTAATTGTATAGCCGAGATAATGATTTGTTCTAAAACTTAGGTTATTTATCATCTTAAATTTTTACCTTGTAAAACAAGTTAGGAGCCATGCTCTTCTGGAGTGGGCATTAAAAAAAACTCTTTTAGCTTCCAAAGGGATAACTAAAACTACCATATAAAATGTGGTAAATCTTGATGAATGAACTATACTTAATGTTTTGGCCCACAATATCATTTTCAGTATAATTTCCTTTAGATAAAGAAAAAAAACATTATTTTTATGAAAATATATATTGATATATGCAGTCCCCGAGTTACAAACAAGATTAATGGCTTTCTTTAATACTTTACAGGTAAGTTTGAACAGGCACATGTAATTCTCATGTAGCCTTTATTTAGAGTAAACCACTCAAAACCTCACTGTGTCAAGTCAGACCCGACTCATAGCTGACCGTCCTTGAGTTTCAGAGGCTTCTCATAGCACAGAGGGAGAGTGCAGGTATTTCTCATGCAGAGCTGCTGGTGGATTTGAAAGGCCAGAGTCTTGGCTTCTGGGTTAGCTGCACAACTGTCTACGTACTATGCCACCAAATCACCTTTTGTAGTAAGAACTAAAGATCTGAAGTCTTTTCAATAATTTAAAAACTGCATGTGCACCAAGTGAAGGTGCTTTTGATTAAGAATTTGTTTTGACAATGAAAGAATTTTTCTTTCACTTTTCAAAGAGAAGAGTGAACTGGGGGGAGGTTGGGCAGGGAGAAAAGTGCAACAATGAATGAATGGAAATCCAAAGTCTTTGTAAACTTTCATTAAAATTAACAAAAAGTATAATATAAAAAGACTTTGTTTTGAGTTGGTGGACTTGTCTCGAAGTGAGAGCAAATTTGTATGCTCTTAAAGAGCAAGTAGGAGTTGTTCACATAATTGGATGTTCATAACAAGGGAACTGCTTGTATATTTTGAAATATCAAATTTAATTCATGTGGACTTTTAAGGAAAGACAGGTTGCCTCATGTTTTATGCTCTGTAAATGTTGGTTTTTATTATCATCTCCGACCACTCTGAATGTATATCCATATTTTGTTTAGAGAATTTTAGTCAAAAGGTTTGAAAAGCACAGACTATAGTTTAAAGAAGTGAGATGTGTTTCTGAAACATAAAAATTTATGTTTAAGTTGTGCTTCAAATCCACCAGATGCTCTGCTGGAGAAGGAGGGGCAATCTCCTCCTATACCAGTCAGATTCAACCTGACAGTACACATACACACACCCACACACACACACACAAAATTTAAAAAATTATGTTTAAGTCTTGGTTTCACAAATTAGTAGCTATATGGCCATGCACATTTTATTGAATCTTTTTTTCTTCTTCATTTGTAATGTGAGAATAGCAATACTCATCTTGAAGCATTGTTAGGAAGGTTTGAAATAATACATGTAAAATGTTAGGGACATAATAGGTAGTAGTTATTATAATAAGTAGCTAATGTAATAAGGAGTAGCTATTTTGTAGGAAAAAGCTCTGATAGTATAGATGTTAAAAATTGTAACTGCTTGGGTGGAGGGAGAAGTGAATTAAGGAAATGAGAAAGATCCAGTGTGAAAAACAATGTGTAAAAACTTTGTTCCAGTATAAAATAAAAATTTTATACTAAAAAAACAAAACAAAACAAAACACAACACTGCAACTGCTAACCATAAGGTAAGAAGTTTGAACTGACCACCTATCCAGGGGAGGAAGATGATGAGGCAATCTGCTTCTGTAAAAATATACAGCCTTGGGAACCCTAAGAGGCACTTCTCTGTTCTCCAGGGTCACCATGAGTTTGAATCAACTCGATGGCAATGTGTTTCTGGTTTTGAATTTCATAGGAGTTCTAGTAGCACTATGGTTTAATCATTGAGCTGCTAACTGAAAAGTTGGCAATATGAATCTATCAACCACTTTGTGAGAGAAAGATGATACAGGCAGCTTTCACAAAGATGTGTAGCCTTGGAAACCACATGCAGAAGTTCTACTCTGTCCTCTATTGTTGCTGTAAGTCGAGGTCAGCTTGACATCAAAGAGTTTGGTGTGTTTTTTGGTTTAGGCATTTCATTAGTAGGCCTAAATAGTAAAAACAATTACACACTTAACTGCTAGATAAAAGGTTGGCAGTTCAAACCTATCCAGAGGTCTATCAGAAGATAGCCTCCGTACTCTGGTTCTGAGAGTTCTGTCCTGAAAACCCTATGGATATTTACCTGGCAGAGGAAATATCGTGGTTTTCCCAAAATGAGGCTCATGCATTGCACTCTGGATGTTCTAATCCTTGAGATCCCCAAAAGTGGAGAACTTGAATGTATAATTTGTAGTAGCAACAAAAGAAAATTTTAAAAAAGCAATCCTCTGGAACAGTTTTACTCTACATACTAAATTACCATGAGTTGTTCACTCAATGGCAAGTAAAAACAATTATAAGAAAGTGGGAATACTCTACTTTGGGAATAAACCAAAAGAAAGATGTCCTGTTGAGATTTTAGTTTGTTTAGAAGCAATTTCTAAGACACCTTTCCTAGAACAGTAACTTGTACTGACAATTCTACCAGTTTATTTCTGTTAGGTAACTGAAGCTGCATAGAGTAGGATCTGGGCCACCTTTGCTAATTATTTTGCTTCTTTCTTGGCTGGCTATTCTTTTCATTGGTTTTCAGCTCTCTGTTCCTGAGCATGTGTCACTCCTACCTGGGCAAGTAATTAGACTGCATGAAGTCCTAGAAAGAGAAAAGAAAAGGAGGATTGAGACAGAGTGGCTACCTAGTAGTACATATGTTGAAAAAGAGACAATTGAAGATTATGTGGATGTACTGAACCCTATGCCAGCGTAAGTTCACAACAAATACATTCACTAGATTGTTACATACTAATTATTAGATATCTAGAGGAGTTAGCCATTTGAACTCATTAAAATGGGGTCATTAAGCTACCTTGGGGATAAACTGCATATCTCTATGTCTGTGCCACATTTCCTCTTCTATGTTATAATCAACAAAACATACATTTTAACCAACTCTTTTACCACACAGGAAATCCCCTTCCACTCACACTTTTAGACCAAATAGATTTCTTTCCAGAGCTTGAACCTAAATGAAACTGTTACTAAGAAAGAAGGAAAAGATATTTTTCACTTCACAACTCTATGATTCACCATTTTTCAGTGCTAGTATAAGAAATTATCAACCAGTGTGGAAGTCATTGAGCTTTGAGGAGGACCCTGTGTATGTGTAAGGTGGTGTTAATGGAGAGATGGGAAAAACACAGAGTGTAGTGAATATATATTCCATATATAGCTCTTACGCTAATGCTGATTAAAACTGTGACCTAAGTAGTCACAGTTTAGAGGCAGTTCGATGATGATGATGATGTTAGGTGTCATCAACTTGGCTCCAATTCTTAATAACACTATGCAATGCAGACCCTAAGTACAACAAACCTTGCCGTGTCCTGTGCTACTCTCACATTAACTGTACCTTTCCCCCCCTGGAGTCATGCTTCCTTGTCAGTGAAACTTTTCCTGGTACCACCTTGGACATCAGATTCTGATATCTATTATAGCTGCATAAAAAATCACAGAAATATGTCAGCCATCACTTCTAGCTAAAACTAGTGACAGTTTATAAGACACATAACTTTTTTTCCTCTGAGAGAAAAATATGTATTAATTACCAATATTAAAATAATTTCTTGTCCGACAAGCTCAGAGGTAATTACTTACTATTAAAATCTGGTGTATGGGGTATCCTGTCAGTCTGTGGTTTGTTTCTTTTTCTATGCCTTAACATTTCAATGATTATAATGTATAATAATGAGAAGTACTTTGCTTTTTACTTTGCATATTTAAAAAATATGCAAAACCAGTGAGTTCAAACATACCTTACATATCAGTTGTTTAAAATAGAGATATATGAGAGAAGCAATTCTAAAGATATTTTGTATCCCTGTACAAAGTTGTTTTGTACTTACCAACAAATGCCAAAAACTTTGAGACTGAGAACACCTTGCTAATTCCTAAATTTTTAAATGGTATCGGTGATTGTATACATATAAATAGAAAACTTTTCAAGTCATCTTTGGAGAGATGAAAGATAGAGAACCTTACTCATCAGATGCAAATTTGGTGTAGTTAAAATTGTAATTGCAATGAAAGGACCATTGGTGGCACCATAGTCAAAACTTAGGCTGCTAATGCAGTATGCTTATTGTAACAAGGGCTTCCTGCCTGGCATATGGTAAAAGGCTTAACCACTAACCAAAGTGTTGGCTGTTTGAATCTACACAAAGGCTCTCAGAAGACAAACCTGGTAATCTGTCTTCAAATGATTCACAGTCTTGAAAACTCTATGGAGCACAGTTCTATTCTGACACATGTGGGATTATCATAAGTTGGAATCAACTCAAGGGCTAACAACAGCAATTATAATAAAGCTGGAAGACTTGAGAAAAGTTAGTAACTGCAAATTGCAAATACAAAGTTAGGTTAAGCACTTTTTGTGTAATGGTTTTCTTCAGTTTTGAAAACACTCAACACCAACAAAATTCCATTTTTCCCCTCTTATCTCTGTAGATGCTTTTATGCAGTTTCCAGGAAAGAAGCAACTGAGATGCTTGAGAAGAATCCCTTACTGGGAAATATGATCCTGAGACCTGGTAGTGACAGTCGAAATTTCTCCATCACTATCCGGCAGGAGACAGAGTATGCTTAATTAAAATTTTTTTACAATAGTTAAAAAGCACGGTATCACTTTATTCACTAGCCATGTGCACTGAATAGATGGCAAGAATATTAGACACTAAATCTAACTGGAGAGTGTTTGTACAAACTGATATCTGTTTCAACTTAACTTTGTAGTTTTATTGTGGGGTCCCCCCATTGTCATAAATTAATATTTGGAGTTAATAGATTTTCAACTAATGCAGAAGAACAGAATACAATTTATTTTATTAATAACTTATTTGGCTATATTTTTTTAAATTGTACTAATTTATTTACAAAATTTGAATACCTTATTTTCCACATCAGATTCTTCCAATTGTCCTCAGCCCTCCACCTATCAGATTGTACAACTCCATGAAAGACACATTCTTGAACTTTGTCTAAATTGCCACTTGTTTGTACATAATATTATCTACTTGCCATTTAAAAGATTGCTAATTTATAGCTTATTATACTGAGTTCTGCAACAATTTTCTAACTTTTCTAGGAGGTTAGTTGAGAAAAATAGAAAGGAAAAATAACAATGATTTAAAAGCAAAACATCTTGATAAACTAAAAAGAATAAAATTTAGGGCTGCCATTATAATCCATAAGTTTAGAAGAATTCTTGCCAGAAAAGAGACTTCTGTCCACCAGTAACCCTTAGTCAAGAAACTTGTCCCATATAGGTTTTAGAAAATAGAACAATGCCATATAAAACACAGGATGTCTTTAATTCTCTATTTCTATTTTAAAAGCAAGAGGAAATGCAGGTGAACAAAATTTTATCTGGCAGATAATTTAAAAAAAGAAACATAGTTGATTTGAAAGTAAGATTAAACAAAAATGGATTCATTCCCCCCCCTTTTTTTCTTTTTGTCAAATTGAGGATTTGATCTATTTTCATGTGACAGTCTTCAGAAAAGAGCAAGGAAACACTGTCTGGTTCAAGATAAAGAAAAAAGAGTGTCAGGGATGTACCCTGTCTCTATACCTTTTCAATATATTATGAGGAACATATCATTTGGGAGGAGGGGCTTTATGAGGAGAAACATGGCATCAGGATTGGAGGAAGACTCAACAACAACCAGCATCATGTAGATGGCACAACCTTGCTTGTGAAATGTTGTTTAACCGTTTCATCTTGCTTGAATCCACAATCAACACTCCTGGCACCAGTAGCCAGAAAATCCAAAGATGAGTTGCTTTAGGAATGTCTGCTGTCAGGGACCTCTGCAGAGTGTTAAAGGGCAAAGATGTCAGTCTAAAGAATGAAGTGTGTCTGATCTTCCCTCCCACCCCTATAATCTTCTCAATTGCTTGCTATGCATCTGAGAAGAGGACAAGGACTAAGGATTACAGAAGAAGATTCAATGTCTTTGAGTTGTGGCGCTGGAGAAGGGCATTGAACATATCATGTACTGCCAAGAGAACAAACAGGTCTGTCATAGAGAGGGTGAAACCAAGTTTCTCTTGGAGGCAAGAAGTTTTAAACTCTATCTTACATACTTTGGGTATGTTGTCAGCAGGGACCAATCCTTGTAGAAGAACATCATGCTTGGCATGGTAGAAGATCCATGGAGGAGAGAAAGACATTAGATTAGAGAGATTGACACAGTGATTATGACAAGAGGATCAAGTGTGCTGGAGATGGAGAAGTTGGTTCACGATAGGGTATGGTTCAGAGCAGTTAATTGTAAGGTCACTGTGAGTCATAGTCAACTTGACAGCACATTATAACAAAACAGCTATAGGAAAGCATTACTTTCTGTATTATTTCCATTCAAAGTCAGTTTAATAAAATTATAATTTATTAACTTTGACATAAATTCCTTTGCTAGATTCCATCCTACTGGTAAATATAATTTAATTACAATACAAATATAAATAAAACCCATAAATTTAAATTTGTAAGTATAGAGACCTATTGTATTTTTATTAAAAACTGCATTTATGGCAAAAAATGCAGTACTTTGCACATCTCAGTTGTGAGCAAAATGCAATGTAAAAAAAAAGCCAAACCAACTAGCCTACACCCCTTTACAAGAGATCAGTCTACTATTTTAAAGACAATAATCTTTAAAAAGCCATCACATCTTGAGATTTTGTTTTGTTTTTCATGTACCATTGTAACACAGCTGGTTGTGGTTGTTATTATGTGCCATCAAGTCGCCTGTGGCTCATTGTGACTCTATACACAATAGCTCTGAAACCTACCCTTGAATCAGTCTCACCGTCTCTGACAGAACTACAACCATTACCCCAGTTACTGCGTCAAACCATCTTATCCAGGGTTTTTCTCTCCTATGCTATTCCTTCACCTTTCCAAGCATAATGTCTTTCTCCAAAGACTCTCCTCTCCGAAGACTGGTCCCCTCGGCCACATGCCAAAATATGTGAGATGGAGTTTCAAAATCCTTGCCTGTAAGGAGCAACTTGGTTTGATCCTCTCCAGAATAGACCTGTTTGTTCTCTTAGCAGTCCACGGTATGTTCAAACTTCTCTAGCACCACAACTCTTTTGTCATCCTTCGTCTTGTCTAGCTTTCTGATGCATAGCAATTAGTTGGGAAGACCATGGCCTGGATCAGGTGCACCTTCATCTCTAGGCTTGCATCATTGTTCTTTGGCACTTGGAAGAGGCCCCTGACAGCAGAATTTCCTAATGCAATTCACCTTTTGATTTCCTGCCTGCTGGTGCCAAGAAGTAGGAACAGAACAAGCTGAAATTCTTAACAACCTAGATCTCTTCTCCATCTATAATGGTGCTGCCACTTGGCCCAGTAGGGAGAATCACTGTTTTCTTGATGTTGAGCTTCAGTCCAAATTGGTGACTGTAGTTCTTTATCTTCTGCATCAAATGGCTCATGTTCTCCTTAGTTTCAGCCAGCAAGGTTGTATCAATGCTTAAGACAGGTTGTTGAGTCCTTCCTCCAATAATGATGCCACATTCTCCTTCAGAAAATCCAGCCTCCCAAATGATCTATTCTGCCTAAAAGTTGAAATGTTTGGAGAAAGAATACAACCCTGACTCATTGAAAATGGGGTTCATTGTAAAAAAGACCATTTCTAGATCTGTCCTGAAGTACAATGCTGTGAATGACAGGATACTATCAATACACATATGAAGAAGACCTGTCAATATCATGATCATTCAAATATACACAGCAACAACTAAACTCAAAGAACAGAAAAATGTAGACTTCTACCAACTTTTTCAGTCTGAAACATATTAAACATGCAACTAAGAGTAATTAATTGTTGACTGGAATGCAAAAGTTGGAAACTTTTTTAGGAAGGACCAGTTGTCTGAATAATTTTTTGCCACCAATAATTTATTCATTGCAAATACCTTTTATAAAAATAACACAAAAAGTTACTATGAAGATGAACCTCATCTAATGAAGTATGTAGGAATCAGTTTGGTTATATCTGTGGAAAGAATCATTGGAGAACCTCAACATCAGCTGTGGAAACCAGGCCGGATGCTGATTGTGGAACAATCACTTACCCAAATGCAAGTTCAAATTAAAGCTAAATAAAATTAAACCAAATGCACAAAAACTAAAATATGACCTTGACTCTACCTCACCTGAATGGATTGGAGGCACTGAACAATAGTGAACGAAGACCAGATGAGCTGTGGAATGATATAGAGAATATCATCCATGAAGAAAGCCAAAGGCCATTAAAAGTCAGATGATAAAGCTGCTGACTGCCTTTGAGTCGAGTATGACTCATAGTGACCCTACGAACAAAAGGCCTAAAGCCTTTCTATAACTATCAACATTTATCAAAGTTCATAGAGTTTCTGGATACATGTTGTTTAAGAAGTGGATGCCACTCCTGCTCCAAAATAGATGTCA